>NW_028283135.1:0-60000 GCF_059441175.1 Urocampus carinirostris
AGTCACACTTGTATGAAAACTTGCATAACTCAAAAAGTTGAGCTTTTTTCACCAAATCTGCACTAGATATAGAAAATTCAGAAGATTTCCAACCCAGGAAAGCAAGAATTATGATTCTAGCATGCATGGTTCAAAAGTTATTATTCATTATTCAATGATTGCTTTTTCGGACGTTTCAGACGCAGATAAGCTTAAAAGAGAGCTTTTTAGACTGCAAGTCACACTTGTATGAAAACTTGCATAACTCAAAAAGTTGAGCTTCTTTCACCAAATCTGCACTAAATATAGAAAATTCAGAACATTTCCAACCCAGGAAAGCAAGAATTATGATTCTAGCATGCATGGTTCAAAAGTTATTATCTTTATTAAATGATTGCTTTTTCGGACGTTTCAGACGCAGATAAGCTTAAAAGAGACCTTTTCAGCCTGCAAGTCACACTTGTATGAAAACTTGCATAACTCAAAAAGTTGAGCTTTTCACCAAATCTGCACTAAATATAGAAAATTCAGAAAATTTCCAACCCAAGAAAGCAAGAATTATGATTCTACCATGCATCGTTCAAAAGTTATTGTCATTATTAAATGATTGCTTTTCAGACGTTTCAGGCGCAGATAAGCTTAAAAGAGAGCTTTTCAGCCTGCAAGTCACACTTGTATGAAAACTTGCATAACTCAAAAAGTTGAGCTTTTTTCACCAAATCTGCACTACATATAGAAAATTCAGAAGATTTCCAACCCAGGAAAGCAAGAATTATGATTCTAGCATGCATGGTTCAAAAGTTACTGTCATTATTAAATGATTGCTTTTTCGGACGTTTCAGGCGCAGATAAGCTTAAAAGAGACCTTTTCAGCCTGCAAGTCACACTTGTATGAAAACTTGCATAACTCAAAAAGTTGAGCTTTTTCACCAAATCTGCACTAAATATAGAAAATTCAGAAAATTTCCAACCCAAGAAAGCAAGAATTATGATTCTACCATGCATCGTTCAAAAGTTATTGTCATCAATAAATGATTGCTTTTTCAGACGTTTCAGGCGCAGATAAGCTTAAAAGAGAGCTTTTCAGCCTGCAAGTCACACTTGTATGAAAACTTGCATTACTCAAAAAGTTGAGCTTTTTTCACCAAATATGCACTAAATATAGAAAATTTAGAAGATATCCAACCCAGGAAAGCAAGAATTATGATTCTTGCATGCATGGTTCAAAAGTTATTATCATTATTAATGATTGCTTTTTCGGACGTTTCAGACGCAGATAAGCTTAAAAGAGAACTTTTCAGCCTGCAAGTCACACTTGTATGAAAACTTGCATAACTCAAAAAGTTGAGCTTTTTTTCACCAAATCTGCACTACATATAGAAAATTCAGAAGATTTCCAACCCAGGAAAGCAAGAATTATGATTCTAGCATGCATGGTTCAAAAGTTACTGTCATTATTAAATGATTGCTTTTTCGGACGTTTCAGGCGCAGATAAGCTTAAAAGAGACCTTTTCAGCCTGCAAGTCACACTTGTATGAAAACTTGCATAACTCAAAAAGTTGAGCTTTTTCACCAAATCTGCACTAAATATAGAAAATTCAGAAAATTTCCAACCCAAGAAAGCAAGAATTATGATTCTACCATGCATCGTTCAAAAGTTATTGTCATTATTAAATGATTGCTTTTTCAGACGTTTCAGGCGCAGATAAGCTTAAAAGAGAGCTTTTCAGCCTGCAAGTCACACTTGTATGAAAACTTGCATAACTCAAAAAGTTGAGCTTTTTTCACCAAATCTGCACTAGATATAGACAATTCAGAGATTTCCAACCCAGGAAAGCAAGAATTATGATTCTAGCATGCATGGTTTAAAAGTTATTGTCATTATTAAATGATTGCTTTTCGAACGTTTCAGGCGCAGATAAGCTTAAAAAAGAGAGCTTTTCAGCCTGCAAGTCACACTTGTATAAAAACTTGCATAACTCAAAAGTTGAGCTTTTCACCAAATCTGCACTAAATATAGAAAATTCAGAGATTTCCAACCCAGGAAAGCAAGAATTATGATTCCAACATGCATGGTTCAAAAGTTATATTCATTATTAAATGATTGCTTTTTCGGACGTTTCAGACGCAGATAAGCTTAAAAGAGAGCTTTCAGACTGCAAGTCACACTTGTATGAAAACTTGCATAACTCAAAAAGTTGAGCTTTTTTCACCAAATCTGCACTAGATATAGAAAATTCAGAAGATTTCCAACCCAGGAAAGCAAGAATTATGATTCTAGCATGCATGGTTCAAAAGTTATTATCTTTATTAAATGATTGCTTTTTCAGTCGTTTCAGACGCAGATAAGCTTAAAAGAGAACTTTTCAGCCTGCAAGTCACACTTGTATGAAAACTTGCATAACTCAAAAAGTTGAGCTTTTTTAACCAAATCTGCACTAGATATAGACAATTCAGAAGATTGCCAACCCATGAAAGGAAGAATTATGATTCCAACATGCATGGTTCAAAAGTTATATTCATTATTAAATGATTGCTTTTTCGGACATTTCAGATGCAGATAAGCTTAAAAAAGAGCTTTTCAGACTGCAAGTCCCACTTGTATGAGAACTTGCATAACTTAAAAAGTTGAGCTTTTTTCACTAAATATGCACTAAATATAGAAAATTCAGAAGATTTCCAACGAGGAAAGCAAGAATTATGATTCTAGCATGCATGGTTCAAAAGTTATTATCATTATTAAATGAATGCTTTTTCGGACGTTTCAGACGCAGATAAGCTTAAAAGAGAGCTTTTCAGCCTGCAAGTCCCACTTGTATGACAACTTGCATAACTTAAAAAGTTGAGCTTTTCTCACCAAATCTGCACTAAATATAGAAAATTCAGACGATTTCCAACCCAGGAAGCAAGAATTATGATTCTAGCATGCATGGTTCAAAAGTTATTATCATTATTAAATGATTGCTTTTTCGGACGTTTCAGGCGCAGATAAGCTTAAAAGAGAGCTTTTCAGACTGCAAGTCCCACTTGTATGAAAACTTGCATAACTCAAAATGTTGACCTTTTTTCACCAAATCTGCACCAGATATAGAAAATTCAGAAGATTTCCAACCGAGGAAAGCAAGAATTATGATTCTAGCATGCATGGTTCAAAAGTTATTATCATTATTAAATGAATGCTTTTTCGGACGTTTCAGACGCAGATAAGCTTAAAAGAGAGCTTTTCAGAATGCAAGTCCCACTTGTATGACAACTTGCATAACTTAAAAAGTTGAGCTTTTCTCACCAAATCTGCACTAAATATAGAAAATTCAGAAGATTTCCAACCCAGGAAAGCAAGAATTATGATTCCAACATGTATGGTTCAAAAGTTATATTCATTATTAAATGATTGCTTTTTCGGACGTTTCAGACGCAGATAAGCTTAAAAGAGAGCTTTTCAGACTGCAAGTCACACTTGTATGAAAACTTGCATAACTCAAAAAGTTGAGCTTTTTTCACCAAATCTGCACTAGATATAGAAAATTCAGAAGATTTCCAACCCAGGAAAGCAAGAATTATGATTCTAGCATGCATGGTTCAAAAGTTATTATCATTATTCAATGATTGCTTTTCGGACGTTTCAGACGCAGATAAGCTTAAAAGAGAGCTTTTCAGAATGCAAGTCCCACTTGTATGACAACTTGCATAACTTAAAAAGTTGAGCTTTTCTCACCAAATCTGCACTAAATATAGAAAATTCAGAAGATTTCCAACCCAGGAAAGCAAGAATTATGATTCCAACATGTATGGTTCAAAAGTTATATTCATTATTAAATGATTGCTTTTTCGGACGTTTCAGACGCAGATAAGCTTAAAAGAGAGCTTTTCAGACTGCAAGTCACACTTGTATGAAAACTTGCATAACTCAAAAAGTTGAGCTTTTTTCACCAAATCTGCACTAGATATAGAAAATTCAGAAGATTTCCAACCCAGGAAAGCAAGAATTATGATTCTAGCATGCATGGTTCAAAAGTTATTATCATTATTCAATGATTGCTTTTTCGGACGTTTCAGACGCAGATAAGCTTAAAAGAGAGCTTTTTAGACTGCAAGTCACACTTGTATGAAAACTTGCATAACTCAAAAAGTTGAGCTTCTTTCACCAAATCTGCACTAAATATAGAAAATTCAGAACATTTCCAACCCAGGAAAGCAAGAATTATGATTCTAGCATGCATGGTTCAAAAGTTATTATCTTTATTAATGATTGCTTTTTCGGACGTTTCAGACGCAGATAAGCTTAAAAGAGAACTTTTCAGCCTGCAAGTCACACTTGTATGAAAACTTGCATAACTCAAAAGTTGAGCTTTTTTCACCAAATCTGCACTAGATATAGACAATTCAGAAGATTTCCAACCCAGGAAAGCAAGAATTATGATTCTAGCATGCATGGTTCAAAAGTTATTGTCATTATTAAATGATTGCTTTTTCGGACGTTTCAGGCGCAGATAAGCTTAAAAGAGAGCTTTCAGCCTGCAAGTCACACTTGTATGAAAACTTGCATAACTCAAAAAGTTGAGCTTTTTCACCAAATCTGCACTAAATATAGAAAATTCAGAAGATTTCCAACCCAGGAAAGCAAGAATTATGATTCCAACATGCATGGTTCAAAAGTTATATTCATTATTAAATGATTGCTTTTTCGGACGTTTCAGACGCAGATAAGCTTAAAAGAGAGCTTTTCAGACTGCAAGTCACACTTGTATGAAAACTTGCATAACTCAAAAGTTGAGCTTTTTTCACCAAATCTGCACTAGATATAGAAAATTCAGAAGATTTCCAACCCAGGAAAGCAAGAATTATGATTCTAGCATGCATGGTTCAAAAGTTATTATCTTTATTAAATGATTGCTTTTTCGGACGTTTCAGACGCAGATAAGCTTAAAAGAGAACTTTTCAGCCTGCAAGTCACACTTGTATGAAAACTTGCATAACTCAAAAAGTTGAGCTTTTTTAACCAATCTGCACTAGATATAGACAATTCAGAAGATTGCCAACCCAGGAAAGCAAGAATTATTATTCTAGCATGCATAGTTCAAAAGTTATTATCATTATTAAATGATTGCTTTTTGGGACGTTTCAGACGCAGATAAGCTTAAAAGAGAGCTTTTTAGACTGCAAGTCACACTTGTATGAAAACTTGCATAACTCAAAAAGTTGAGCTTTTTTCACCAAATCTGCACTAGATATAGAAAATTCAGAAGATTTCCAACCCAGGAAAGAGAGAATTATGATTCTAGTATGCATGGTTCAAAAGTTATATTCATTATTAAATGATTGCTTTTTCGGACGTTTCAGGAGCAGATAAGCTTAAAAGAGAGCTTTTCAGACTGCATTTCCCACTTGTATGAAAACTTGCATAACTCAAAATGTTGACCTTTTTTCACCAAATCTGCACCAGATATAGAAAATTCAGAAGATTTCCAACCCAGGAAAGCAAGAATTATGATTCTAGCATGCATGGTTCAAAAGTTATTATCATTATTAAATGATTGCTTTTTCGGACGTTTCAGACGCAGATAAGCTTAAAGAGAGCTTTTAGACTGCAAGTCACACTTGTATGGAAACTTGCATAACTCAAAAAGTTGAGCTTCTTTCACCAAATCTGCACTAAATATAGAAAATTCAGAACATTTCCAACCCAGGAAAGCAAGAATTATTATTCTAGCATGCATGGTTCAAAAGTTATTATCTTTATTAAATGATTGCTTTTTCGGACGTTTCAGACGCAGATAAGCTTAAAAGAGAACTTTTCAGCCTGCAAGTCACACTTGTATGAAAACTTGCATAACTCAATAAGTTGAGCTTTTTTCACCAAATCTGCACTAGATATAGACAATTCAGAACATTTCCAACCCAGGAAAGCAAGAATTATGATTCTAGCATGCATGGTTCAAAAGTTATTGTCATTATTAAATGATTGCTTTTTCGGACGTTTCAGGCGCAGATAAGCTTAAAAGAGAGCTTTCAGCCTGCAAGTCACACTTGTATAAAAACTTGCATAACTCAAAAGTTGAGCTTTTTCACCAAATCTGCACTAAATATAGAAAATTCAGAAGATTTCCAACCCAGGAAAGCAAGAATTATGATTCCAACATGCATGGTTCAAAAGTTATATTCATTATTAAATGATTGCTTTTTCGGACGTTTCAGACGCAGATAAGCTTAAAAGAGAGCTTTTCAGACTGCAAGTCACACTTGTATGAAAACTTGCATAACTCAAAAAGTTGAGCTTTTTTCACCAAATCTGCACTAGATATAGAAAATTCAGAAGATTTCCAACCCAGGAAAGCAAGAATTATGATTCTAGCATGCATGGTTCAAAAGTTATTATCTTTATTAAATGATTGCTTTTTTCGGTCGTTTCAGACGCAGATAGCTTAAAAGAGAACTTTTCAGCCCTCAAGTCACACTTGTATGAAAACTTGCATAACTCAAAAAGTTGAGCTTTTTTAACCAAATCTGCACTAGATATAGACAATTCAGAAGATTGCCAACCCAGGAAAGCAAGAATTATGATTCCAACATGCATGGTTCAAAAGTTATATTCATTATTAAATGATTGCTTTTTCAGACATTTCAGATGCAGATAAGCTTAAAAAAGAGCTTTCAGACTGCAAGTCCCACTTGTATGAGAACTTGCATAACTTAAAAAGTTGAGCTTTTTCCACTAAATATGCACTAAATATAGAAAATTCAGAAGATTTCCAACCGAGGAAAGCAAGAATTATGATTCTAGCATGCATGGTTCAAAAGTTATTATCATTATTAAATGAATGCTTTTTCGGACGTTTCAGACGCAGATAAGCTTAAAAGAGAGCTTTTCAGAATGCAAGTCCCACTTGTATGACAACTTGCATAACTTAAAAAGTTGAGCTTTTCTCACCAAATCTGCACTAAATATAGAAAATTCAGAAGATTTCCAACCCAGGAAAGCAAGAATTATGATTCCAACATGTATGGTTCAAAAGTTATATTCATTATTAATGATTGCTTTTTCGGTCGTTTCAGACGCAGATAAGCTTAAAAGAGAACTTTTCAGCCTGCAAGTCACACTTGTATGAAAACTTGCATAACTCAAAAAGTTGAGCTTTTTTAACCAAATCTGCACTAGATATAGACAATTCAGAAGATTGCCAACCCAGGAAAGCAAGAATTATGATTCCAACATGCATGGTTCAAAAGTTATATTCATTATTAAATGATTGCTTTTTCAGACATTTCAGATGCAGATAAGCTTAAAAAAGAGCTTTCAGACTGCAAGTCCCACTTGTATGAGAACTTGCATAACTTAAAAAGTTGAGCTTTTTCCACTAAATATGCACTAAATATAGAAAATTCAGAACATTTCCAACCCAGGAAAGCAAGAATTATGATTCTAGCATGCATGGTTCAAAAGTTATTATCATTATTAAATGAATGCTTTTTCGGACGTTTCAGACGCAGATAAGCTTAAAAGAGAGCTTTTCAGAATGCAAGTCCCACTTGTATGACAACTTGCATAACTTAAAAAGTTGAGCTTTTCTCACCAAATCTGCACTAAATATAGAAAATTCAGAAGATTTCCAACCCAGGAAAGCAAGAATTATGATTCCAACATGTATGGTTCAAAAGTTATATTCATTATTAAATGATTGCTTTTTCGGACGTTTCAGACGCAGATAAGCTTAAAAGAGAACTTTTCAGACTGCAAGTCACACTTGTATGAAAACTTGCATAACTCAAAAAGTTGAGCTTTTTTCACCAAATCTGCACTAGATATAGAAAATTCAGAAGATTTCCAACCCAGGAAAGCAAGAATTATGATTCTAGCATGCATGGTTCAAAAGTTATTATCATTATTCAATGATTGCTTTTTCGGACGTTTCAGACGCAGATAAGCTTAAAAGAGAGCTTTTTAGACTGCAAGTCACACTTGTATGAAAACTTGCATAACTCAAAAAGTTGAGCTTCTTTCACCAAATCTGCACTAAATATAGAAAATTCAGAACATTTCCAACCCAGGAAAGCAAGAATTATGATTCTAGCATGCATGGTTCAAAAGTTATTATCTTTATTAAATGATTGCTTTTTCGGACGTTTCAGACGCAGATAAGCTTAAAAGAGACCTTTTCAGCCTGCAAGTCACACTTGTATGAAAACTTGCATAACTCAAAAAGTTGAGCTTTTTCACCAAATCTGCACTAAATATAGAAAATTCAGAAAATTTCCAACCCAAGAAAGCAAGAATTATGATTCTACCATGCATCGTTCAAAAGTTATTGTCATTATTAAATGATTGCTTTTTCAGACGTTTCAGGCGCAGATAAGCTTAAAAGAGAGCTTTTCAGCCTGCAAGTCACACTTGTATGAAAACTTGCATAACTCAAAAAGTTGAGCTTTTTTCACCAAATCTGCACTACATATAGAAAATTCAGAAGATTTCCAACCCAGGAAAGCAAGAATTATGATTCTAGCATGCATGGTTCAAAAGTTACTGTCATTATTAAATGATTGCTTTTTCGGACGTTTCAGGCGCAGATAAGCTTAAAAGAGACCTTTTCAGCCTGCAAGTCACACTTGTATGAAAACTTGCATAACTCAAAAAGTTGAGCTTTTTCACCAAATCTGCACTAAATATAGAAAATTCAGAAAATTTCCAACCCAAGAAAGCAAGAATTATGATTCTACCATGCATCGTTCAAAAGTTATTGTCATCAATAAATGATTGCTTTTTCAGACGTTTCAGGCGCAGATAAGCTTAAAAGAGAGCTTTTCAGCCTGCAAGTCACACTTGTATGAAAACTTGCATTACTCAAAAAGTTGAGCTTTTTTCACCAAATATGCACTAAATATAGAAAATTTAGAAGATATCCAACCCAGGAAAGCAAGAATTATGATTCTTGCATGCATGGTTCAAAAGTTATTATCATTATTAAATGATTGCTTTTTCGGACGTTTCAGACGCAGATAAGCTTAAAAGAGAACTTTTCAGCCTGCAAGTCACACTTGTATGAAAACTTGCATAACTCAAAAAGTTGAGCTTTTTTCACCAAATCTGCACTACATATAGAAAATTCAGAAGATTTCCAACCCAGGAAAGCAAGAATTATGATTCTAGCATGCATGGTTCAAAAGTTACTGTCATTATTAAATGATTGCTTTTTCGGACGTTTCAGGCGCAGATAAGCTTAAAAGAGACCTTTTCAGCCTGCAAGTCACACTTGTATGAAAACTTGCATAACTCAAAAAGTTGAGCTTTTTCACCAAATCTGCACTAAATATAGAAAATTCAGAAAATTTCCAACCCAAGAAAGCAAGAATTATGATTCTACCATGCATCGTTCAAAAGTTATTGTCATTGTTAAATGATTGCTTTTTCGGACGTTTCAGGCGCAGATAAGCTTAAAAGAAAGCATTTCAGCCTGCAAGTCAAACTTGTATGAAAACTTACATCGCTCAAAAAGTTGAGCTTTCTCACCAAATCTGCACTAAATATAGAAAATTCAGAAGATTTCCAACCCAGGAAAGCAAGAATTATGATTCTAGCATGCATGGTTCAAAAGTTATTGTCATTATTAAATTTTTGCTTTTTCAGACGTTTCAGGCGCAGATAAGCTTAAAAGAGAGCTTTTCAACCTGCAAGTCACACTTGTATGAAAACTTGCATAGCTTAAAAAGTTGAGCTTTTTCACCAAATCTGCACTAAATATAGAAAATTCAGAAGATTTCCAACCCAGGAAAGCAAGAATTATGATTCTAGCATGCATGGTTCAAAAGTTATTGTCATTGTTAAATGATTGCTTTTTCGGACGTTTCAGACGCAGATAAGCTTAAAAAGAGAACTTTTCAGCCTGCAAGTCCCACTTGTATGAAAACTTGCATTACTCAAAAAAGTTAAATGTTGGAGGCTCACTCATGGAAACGAGGAGTTCACTCGAACGTCCATCTCTGGACGCTGACAGCTTAAGTAGAAAGCTTCCACCAATCAGGAAAGCACGTTCCAGCACGCCAGCTGATTACCTCAGGTGGCTCCAGTTAGGTAATCACGACAAAAAGAGAGCTTTTTAGACTGCAAGTCACACTTGTATGAAAACTTGCATAACTCAAAAAGTTGAGCTTTTTTCACCAAATCTGCACTAGATATAGAAAATTCAGAAGATTTCCAACCCAGGAAAGCAAGAATTATGATTCTAGCATGCATGGTTCAAAAGTTACTGTCATTATTAAATGATTGCTTTTTCGGACGTTTCAGGCGCAGATAAGCTTAAAAGAGACCTTTTCAGCCTGCAAGTCACACTTGTATGAAAACTTGCATAACTCAAAAAGTTGAGCTTTTTCACCAAATCTGCACTAAATATAGAAAATTCAGAAAATTTCCAACCCAAGAAAGCAAGAATTATGATTCTACCATGCATCGTTCAAAAGTTATTGTCATTATTAAATGATTGCTTTTTCAGACGATTCAGGCGCAGATAAGCTTAAAAGAGAGCTTTTCAGCCTGCAAGTCACACTTGTATGAAAACTTGCATAACTCAAAAAGTTGAGCTTTTTTCACCAAATATGCACTAAGTATAGAAATATCAGAAGATTGCCAACTCAGGAAAGCAAGAATTATGATTCTAGCATGCATGGTTCAAAAGTTATTATCATTATTAAATGATTGCTTTTTCGGACGTTTCAGACGCAGATAAGCTTAAAAGAGAGCTTTTCAGACTGCAAGTCCCACTTGTATGACAACTTGCATAACTTAAAAAGTTGAGCTTTTCTCACCAAATCTGCACTAAATATAGAAAATTCAGACGATTTCCAACCCAGGAAAGCAAGAATTATGATTCTAACATGCTTGGTTCAAAAGTTATTATCATTATTAAATGATTGCTTTTTCAGTTATTTCAGTCGCAGATAAGCTTAAAAGAGAACTTTTCATCCTGCAAGTCACACTTGTATGAAAACTTGCATAGCTCAAAAAGTTGAGCTTTCTCACCAAATCTGCACTAAATATAGAAAATTCAGAAGATTTCCAACCCAGGAAAGCAAGAATTATGATTCTAGCATGCATGGTTCAAAAGTTATTATTATTAAATGATTGCTTTTTCGGACGTTTCAGGCGCAGATAAGCTTAAAAGAGAGCATTTCAGCCTGCGAGTCAAACTTGTATGAAAACTTGCATCGCTCAAAAAGTTGAGCTTTCTCACCAAATCTGCACTAAATATAGAAAATTCAGAAGATTTCCAACCCAGGAAAGCAAGAATTATGATTCTAGCATGCATGGTTCAAAAGTTATTGTCATTATTAAATTTTTGCTTTTTTAGACGTTTCAGGCGCAGATAAGCTTAAAAGAGAGCTTTTCAACCTGCAAGTCACACTTGTATGAAAACTTGCATAGCTTAAAAAGTTGAGCTTTTTCACCAAATCTGCACTAAATATAGAAAATTCAGAAGATTTCCAACCCAGGAAAGCAAGAATTATGATTCTAGCATGCATGGTTCAAAAGTTATTGTCATTGTTAAATGATTGCTTTTTCGGACGTTTCAGACGCAGATAAGCTTAAAAAGAGAACTTTTCAGCCTGCAAGTCACACTTGTATGAAAACTTGCATAACTCAAAAAGTTGACCTTTTTCACCAAATATGCACTAGATATATACAATTCAGAAGATTTCCAACCCAGGAAAGCAAGAATTATGATTCTAGCACTCATGGTTCAAAAGTTATTGTCATTATTAAATGATTGCTTTTTTGGACGTTACAGGCGCAGATAAGCTTAAAAGAGAGATTTCAGCGTGCAAGTCACACTTGTATGAAAACTTGCACAACTCAAAAAGTTGAGCTTTTTTCACCAAATCTGCACCAGATATAGAATATTCAGAAGATTTCCAACCCAGGAAAGCAAGAATTATTATTCTAGCATGCATAGTTCAAAAGTTATTATCATTATTAAATGATTGCTTTTTGGGACGTTTCAGATGCAGATAAGCCTAAAAGAGAGCTTTTTAGACTGCAAGTCACACTTGTATGAAAACTTGCATAACTCAAAAAGTTGAGCTTTTTTCACCAAATCTGCACTAGATATAGACAATTCAGAAGATTTCCAACCCAGGAAAGCAAGAATTATGATTCTAGCATGCATGGTTCAAAAGTTATTGTCATTATTAAATGATTGCTTTTTCGGACGTTTCAGGCGCAGATAAGCTTAAAAGAGAGCTTTTCAGCCTGCAAGTCACACTTGTATAAAAACTTGCATAACTCAAAAAGTTGAGCTTTTTCACCAAATCTGCACTAAATATAGACAATTCAGAAGATTTCCAACCCAGGAAAGCAAGAATTATGATTCCAACATGCATGGTTCAAAAGTTATATTCATTATTAAATGATTGCTTTTTCGGACGTTTCAGACGCAGATAAGCTTAAAAGAGAGCTTTTCAGACTGCAAGTCACACTTGTATGAAAACTTGCATAACTCAAAAAGTTGAGCTTTTTTCACCAAATCTGCACTAGATATAGAAAATTCAGAAGACTTCCAACCCAGGAAAGCAAGAATTATGATTCTAGCATGCATGGTTCAAAAGTTATTATCTTTATTAAATGATTGCTTTTTCGGTCGTTTCAGACGCAGATAAGCTTAAAAGAGAACTTTTCAGCCTGCAAGTCACACTTGTATGAAAACTTGCATAACTCAAAAAGTTGAGCTTTTTTAACCAAATCTGCACTAGATATAGACAATTCAGAAGATTGACAACCCAGGAAAGCAAGAATTATGATTCCAACATGCATGGTTCAAAAGTTATATTCATTATTAAATGATTGCTTTTTCAGACATTTCAGATGCAGATAAGCTTAAAAAAGAGCTTTTCAGACTGCAAGTCCCACTTGTATGAGAACTTGCATAACTTAAAAAGTTGAGCTTTTTCCACTAAATATGCACTAAATATAGAAAATTCAGAAGATTTCCAACCCAGGAAAGCAAGAATTATGATTCCAACATGTATGGTTCAAAAGTTATATTCATTATTAAATGATTGCTTTTTCGGACGTTTCAGACGCAGATAAGCTTAAAAGAGAGCTTTTCAGACTGCAAGTCACACTTGTATGAAAACTTGCATAACTCAAAAAGTTGAGCTTTTTTCACCAAATCTGCACTAGATATAGAAAATTCAGAAGATTTCCAACCGAGGAAAGCAAGAATTATGATTCTAGCATGCATGGTTCAAAAGTTATTATCATTATTAAATGAATGCTTTTTCGGACGTTTCAGACGCAGATAAGCTTAAAAGAGAGCTTTTCAGAATGCAAGTCCCACTTGTATGACAACTTGCATAACTTAAAAAGTTGAGCTTTTCTCACCAAATCTGCACTAAATATAGAATATTCAGAAGATTTCCAACCCAGGAAAGCAAGAATTATGATTCCAACATGTATGGTTCAAAAGTTATATTCATTATTAAATGATTGCTTTTTCGGACGTTTCAGACGCAGATAAGCTTAAAAGAGAGCTTTTCAGACTGCAAGTCACACTTGTATGAAAACTTGCATAACTCAAAAAGTTGAGCTTTTTTCACCAAATCTGCACTAGATATAGAAAATTCAGAAGATTTCCAACCCAGGAAAGCAAGAATTATGATTCTAGCATGCATGGTTCAAAAGTTATTATCATTATTAAATGATTGCTTTTTCGGACGTTTCAGACGCAGATAAGCTTAAAAGAGAGCTTTTTAGACTGCAAGTCACACTTGTATGAAAACTTGCATAACTCAAAAAGTTGAGCTTCTTTCACCAAATCTGCACTAAATATAGAAAATTCAGAACATTTCCAACCCAGGAAAGCAAGAATTATGATTCTAGCATGCATGGTTCAAAAGTTACTGTCATTATTAAATGATTGCTTTTTCGGACGTTTCAGGCGCAGATAAGCTTAAAAGAGACCTTTTCAGCCTGCAAGTCACACTTGTATGAAAACTTGCATTACTCAAAAAGTTAAATGTTGGAGGCTCACTCATGGAAACGAGGAGTTCACTCAAACGTCCATCTCTGGACGCTGACAGTTTAAGTAGAAAGCTTCCACCAATCAGGAAAGCACGTTCCAGCACGCCAGCTGATTACCTCAGGTGGCTCCAGTTAGGTAATCACGACAAAAAGAGAGCTTTTTAGACTGCAAGTCACACTTGTATGAAAACTTGCATAACTCAAAAAGTTGAGCTTTTTTCACCAAATCTGCACTAGATATAGAAAATTCAGAAGATTTCCAACCCAGGAAAGCAAGAATTATGATTCTAGCATGCGTGGTTGAAAAGTTACTGTCATTATTAAATGATTGCTTTTTCGGATGTTTCAGGCGCAGATAAGCTTAAAAGAGACCTTTTCAGCCTGCAAGTCACACTTGTATGAAAACTTGCATAACTCAAAAAGTTGAGCTTTTTCACCAAATCTGCACTAAATATAGAAAATTCAGAAAATTTCCAACCCAAGAAAGCAAGAATTATGATTCTACCATGCATCGTTCAAAAGTTATTGTCATTATTAAATGATTGCTTTTTCAGACGTTTCAGGCGCAGATAAGCTTAAAAGAGAGCTTTTCAGCCTGCAAGTCACACTTGTATGAAAACTTGCATAACTCAAAAAGTTGAGCTTTTTTCACCAAATATGCACTAAATATAGAAAATTTAGAAGATATCCAACCCAGGAAAGCTAGAATTATGATTCTAGCATGCATGGTTCAAAAGTTATTATCATTATTAAATGATTGCTTTTTCGGACGTTTCAGACGCAGATAAGCTTAAAAGAGAGCTTTTCAGCCTGCAAGTCACACTTGTATGAACTTGCATTACTCAAAAAGTTGAGCTTTTTTAACCAAATATGCATTAAATATAGAAAATTTAGAAGATATCCAACCCAGGAAAGCAAGAATTATGATTCTTGCATGCATGGTTCAAAAGTTATTATCATTATTAAATGATTGCTTTTTCGGACGTTTCAGACGCAGATAAGCTTAAAAGAGAACTTTTCAGCCTGCAAGTCACACTTGTATGAAAACTTGCATAACTCAAAAAGTTGAGCTTTTTTCACCAAATCTGCACTACATATAGAAAATTCAGAAGATTTCCAACCCAGGAAAGCAAGAATTATGATTCTAGCATGCATGGTTCAAAAGTTACTGTCATTATTAAATGATTGCTTTTTCGGACGTTTCAGGCGCAGATAAGCTTAAAAGAGACCTTTTCAGCCTGCAAGTCACACTTGTATGAAAACTTGCATAACTCAAAAAGTTGAGCTTTTTCACCAAATCTGCACTAAATATAGAAAATTCAGAAAATTTCCAACCCAAGAAAGCAAGAATTATGATTCTACCATGCATCGTTCAAAAGTTATTGTCATTATTAAATGATTGCTTTTTCGGACGTTTCAGACGCAGATAAGCTTAAAAGAGAGCTTTTCAGACTGCAAGTCACACTTGTATGAAAACTTGCATAACTCAAAAAGTTGAGCTTTTTTCACCAAATCTGCACTAGATATAGAAAATTCAGAAGACTTCCAACCCAGGAAAGCAAGAATTATGATTCTAGCATGCATGGTTCAAAAGTTATTATCTTTATTAAATGATTGCTTTTTCGGTCGTTTCAGACGCAGATAAGCTTAAAAGAGAACTTTTCAGCCTGCAAGTCACACTTGTATGAAAACTTGCATAACTCAAAAAGTTGAGCTTTTTTAACCAAATCTGCACTAGATATAGACAATTCAGAAGATTGACAACCCAGGAAAGCAAGAATTATGATTCCAACATGCATGGTTCAAAAGTTATATTCATTATTAAATGATTGCTTTTTCAGACATTTCAGATGCAGATAAGCTTAAAAAAGAGCTTTTCAGACTGCAAGTCCCACTTGTATGAGAACTTGCATAACTTAAAAAGTTGAGCTTTTTCCACTAAATATAGAAAATTCAGAAGATTTCCAACCCAGGAAAGCAAGAATTATGATTCCAACATGTATGGTTCAAAAGTTATATTCATTATTAAATGATTGCTTTTTCGGACGTTTCAGACGCAGATAAGCTTAAAAGAGAGCTTTTCAGACTGCAAGTCACACTTGTATGAAAACTTGCATAACTCAAAAAGTTGAGCTTTTTTCACCAAATCTGCACTAGATATAGAAAATTCAGAAGATTTCCAACCGAGGAAAGCAAGAATTATGATTCTAGCATGCATGGTTCAAAAGTTATTATCATTATTAAATGAATGCTTTTTCGGACGTTTCAGACGCAGATAAGCTTAAAAGAGAGCTTTTCAGAATGCAAGTCCCACTTGTATGACAACTTGCATAACTTAAAAAGTTGAGCTTTTCTCACCAAATCTGCACTAAATATAGAATATTCAGAAGATTTCCAACCCAGGAAAGCAAGAATTATGATTCCAACATGTATGGTTCAAAAGTTATATTCATTATTAAATGATTGCTTTTTCGGACGTTTCAGACGCAGATAAGCTTAAAAGAGAGCTTTTCAGACTGCAAGTCACACTTGTATGAAAACTTGCATAACTCAAAAAGTTGAGCTTTTTTCACCAAATCTGCACTAGATATAGAAAATTCAGAAGATTTCCAACCCAGGAAAGCAAGAATTATGATTCTAGCATGCATGGTTCAAAAGTTATTATCATTATTAAATGATTGCTTTTTCGGACGTTTCAGACGCAGATAAGCTTAAAAGAGAGCTTTTTAGACTGCAAGTCACACTTGTATGAAAACTTGCATAACTCAAAAAGTTGAGCTTCTTTCACCAAATCTGCACTAAATATAGAAAATTCAGAACATTTCCAACCCAGGAAAGCAAGAATTATGATTCTAGCATGCATGGTTCAAAAGTTATTATCTTTATTAAATGATTGCTTTTTCGGACGTTTCAGACGCAGATAAGCTTAAAAGAGAACTTTTCAGCCTGCAAGTCACACTTGTATGAAAACTTGCATAGCTCAAAAAGTTGAGCTTTCTCACCAAATCTGCACTAAATATAGAAAATTCAGAAGATTTCCAACCCAGGAAAGCAAGAATTATGATTCTAGCATGCATGGTTCAAAAGTTATTATTATTAAATGATTGCTTTTTCGGACGTTTCAGGCGCAGATAAGCTTAAAAGAGAGCATTTCAGCCTGCAAGTCAAACTTGTATGAAAACTTGCATCGCTCAAAAAGTTGAGCTTTCTCACCAAATCTGCACTAAATATAGAAAATTCAGAAGATTTCCAACCCAGGAAAGCAAGAATTATGATTCTAGCATGCATGGTTCAAAAGTTATTGTCATTATTAAATTTTTGCTTTTTCAGACGTTTCAGGCGCAGATAAGCTTAAAAGAGAGCTTTTCAACCTGCAAGTCACACTTGTATGAAAACTTGCATAGCTTAAAAAGTTGAGCTTTTTCACCAAATCTGCACTAAATATAGAAAATTCAGAAGATTTCCAACCCAGGAAAGCAAGAATTATGATTCTAGCATGCATGGTTCAAAAGTTATTGTCATTGTTAAATGATTGCTTTTTCGGACGTTTCAGACGCAGATAAGCTTAAAAAGAGAACTTTTCAGCCTGCAAGTCACACTTGTATGAAAACTTGCATAACTCAAAAAGTTGACCTTTTTCACCAAATATGCACTAGATATATACAATTCAGAAGATTTCCAACCCAGGAAAGCAAGAATTATGATTCTAGCACTCATGGTTCAAAAGTTATTGTCATTATTAAATGATTGCTTTTTTGGACGTTACAGGCGCAGATAAGCTTAAAAGAGAGATTTCAGCGTGCAAGTCACACTTGTATGAAAACTTGCACAACTCAAAAAGTTGAGCTTTTTTCACCAAATCTGCACCAGATATAGACAATTCAGAAGATTTCCAACCCAGGAAAGCAAGAATTATTATTCTAGCATGCATAGTTCAAAAGTTATTATCATTATTAAATGATTGCTTTTTGGGACGTTTCAGATGCAGATAAGCTTAAAAGAGAGCTTTTCAGCCTGCAAGTCACACTTGTATAAAAACTTGCATAACTCAAAAAGTTGAGCTTTTTCACCAAATCTGCACTAAATATAGACAATTCAGAAGATTTCCAACCCAGGAAAGCAAGAATTATGATTCCAACATGCATGGTTCAAAAGTTATATTCATTATTAAATGATTGCTTTTTCGGACGTTTCAGACGCAGATAAGCTTAAAAGAGAGCTTTTCAGACTGCAAGTCACACTTGTATGAAAACTTGCATAACTCAAAAAGTTGAGCTTTTTTTCACCAAATCTGCACTAGATATAGAAAATTCAGAAGACTTCCAACCCAGGAAAGCAAGAATTATGATTCTAGCATGCATGGTTCAAAAGTTATTATCTTTATTAAATGATTGCTTTTTCGGTCGTTTCAGACGCAGATAAGCTTAAAAGAGAACTTTTCAGACTGCAAGTCACACTTGTATGAAAACTTGCATAACTCAAAAAGTTGAGCTTTTTTAACCAAATCTGCACTAGATATAGACAATTCAGAAGATTGACAACCCAGGAAAGCAAGAATTATGATTCCAACATGCATGGTTCAAAAGTTATATTCATTATTAAATGATTGCTTTTTCAGACATTTCAGATAAGCTTAAAAAAGAGCTTTTCAGACTGCAAGTCCCACTTGTATGAGAACTTGCATAACTTAAAAAGTTGAGCTTTTTCCACTAAATATGCACTAAATATAGAAAATTCAGAAGATTTCCAACCCAGGAAAGCAAGAATTATGATTCTAGCATGCATGGTTCAAAAGTTATTATCTTTATTAAATGATTGCTTTTTCGGACGTTTCAGACGCAGATAAGCTTAAAAGAGAACTTTTCAGCCTGCAAGTCACACTTGTATGAAAACTTGCATAACTCAAAAAGTTGAGCTTTTTTCACCAAATCTGCACTACATATAGAAAATTCAGAAGATTTCCAACCCAGGAAAGCAAGCATTATGATTCTAGCATGCATGGTTCAAAAGTTACTGTCATTATTAAATGATTGCTTTTTCGGACGTTTCAGGCGCAGATAAGCTTAAAAGAGACCTTTTCAGCCTGCAAGTCACACTTGTATGAAAACTTGCATAACTCAAAAAGTTGAGCTTTTTCACCAAATCTGCACTAAATATAGAAAATTCAGAAAATTTCCAACCCAAGAAAGCAAGAATTATGATTCTACCATGCATCGTTCAAAAGTTATTGTCATTATTAAATGATTGCTTTTTCAGACGTTTCAGGCGCAGATAAGCTTAAAAGAGAGCTTTTCAGCCTGCAAGTCACACTTGTATGAAAACTTGCATTACTCAAAAAGTTGAGCTTTTTTCACCAAATATGCACTAAATATAGAAAATTTAGAAGATATCCAACCCAGGAAAGCAAGAATTATGATTCTAGCATGCATGGTTCAAAAGTTATTATCATTATTAAATGATTGCTTTTTCGGACGTTTCAGACGCAGATAAGCTTAAAAGAGAGCTTTTCAGACTGCAAGTCCCACTTGTATGAAAACTTGCATAATTTAAAAAGTTGAGCTTTTTTCACTAAATCTGCACTAAATATAGAAATATCAGAAGATTGCCAACTCAGGAAAGCAAGAATTATGATTCTAGCATGCATGGTTCAAAAGTTATTATCATTATTAAATGATTGCTTTTTCGGACGTTTCAGACGCAGATAAGCTTAAAAGAAAGCTTTTCAGACTGCAAGTCCCACTTGTATGACAACTTGCATAACTTAAAAAGTTGAGCTTTTCTCACCAAATCTGCACTAAATATAGAAAATTCAGACGATTTCCAACCCAGGAAAGCAACAATTATGATTCTAACATGCTTGGTTCAAAAGTTATTATCATTATTAAATGATTGCTTTTTCAGTTATTTCAGTCGCAGATAAGCTTAAAAGAGAACTTTTCATCCTGCAAGTCACACTTGTATGAAAACTTGCATAGCTCAAAAAGTTGAGCTTTCTCACCAAATCTGCACTAAATATAGAAAATTCAGAAGATTTCCAACCCAGGAAAGCAAGAATTATGATTCTAGCATGCATGGTTCAAAAGTTATTATCTTTATTAAATGATTGCTTTTTCGGACGTTTCAGACGCAGATAAGCTTAAAAGAGAACTTTTCAGCCTGCAAGTCACACTTGTATGAAAACTTGCATAACTCAAAAAGTTGAGCTTTTTTCACCAAATCTGCACTACATATAGAAAATTCAGAAGATTTCCAACCCAGGAAAGCAAGAATTATGATTCTAGCATGCATGGTTCAAAAGTTACTGTCATTATTAAATGATTGCTTTTTCGGACGTTTCAGGCGCAGATAAGCTTAAAAGAGACCTTTTCAGCCTGCAAGTCACACTTGTATGAAAACTTGCATAACTCAAAAAGTTGAGCTTTTTCACCAAATCTGCACTAAATATAGAAAATTCAGAAAATTTCCAACCCAAGAAAGCAAGAATTATGATTCTACCATGCATCGTTCAAAAGTTATTGTCATTATTAAATGATTGCTTTTTCAGACGTTTCAGGCGCAGATAAGCTTAAAAGAGAGCTTTTCAGCCTGCAAGTCACACTTGTATGAAAACTTGCATTACTCAAAAAGTTGAGCTTTTTTCACCAAATATGCACTAAATATAGAAAATTTAGAAGATATCCAACCCAGGAAAGCAAGAATTATGATTCTAGCATGCATGGTTAAAAAGTTATTATCATTATTAAATGATTGCTTTTTCGGACGTTTCAGACGCAGATAAGCTTAAAAGAGAACTTTTCAGCCTGCAAGTCACACTTGTATGAAAACTTGCATAACTCAAAAAGTTGAGCTTTTTTCACCAAATCTGCACTACATATAGAAAATTCAGAAGATTTCCAACCCAGGAAAGCAAGAATTATGATTCTAGCATGCATGGTTCAAAAGTTACTGTTATTATTAAATGATTGCTTTTTCGGACGTTTCAGGCGCAGATAAGCTTAAAAGAGACCTTTTCAGCCTGCAAGTCACACTTGTATGAAAACTTGCATAACTCAAAAAGTTGAGCTTTTTCACCAAATCTGCACTAAATATAGAAAATTCAGAAAATTTCCAACCCAAGAAAGCAAGAATTATGATTCTACCATGCATCGTTCAAAAGTTATTGTCATTATTAAATGATTGCTTTTTCAGACGTTTCAGGCGCAGATAAGCTTAAAAGAGAGCTTTTCAGCCTGCAAGTCACACTTGTATGAAAACTTGCATTACTCAAAAAGTTGAGCTTTTTTCACCAAATATGCACTAAATATAGAAAATTTAGAAGATATCCAACCCAGGAAAGCAAGAATTATGATTCTAGCATGCATGGTTCAAAAGTTATTATCATTATTAAATGATTGCTTTTTCGGACGTTTCAGACGCAGATAAGCTTAAAAGAGAGCTTTTCAGCCTGCAAGTCACACTTGTATGAAAACTTGCATTACTCAAAAAGTTGAGCTTTTTTCACCAAATCTGCACTAAATATAGAAAATTCAGAAGATTTCCAACCCAGGAAAGCAAGAATTATGATTCTAGCATGCATGGTTCAAAAGTTATTATCATTATTAAATGATTGCTTTTTCGGACGTTTCAGACGCAGATAAACTTAAAAGAGAGCTTTTCAGACTGCAAGTCCCACTTGTATGAAAACTTGCATAATTTAAAAAGTTGAGCTTTTTTCACTAAATCTGCACTAAATATAGAAATATCAGAAGATTGCCAACTCAGGAAAGCAAGAATTATGATTCTAGCATGCATGGTTCAAAAGTTATTATCATTATTAAATGATTGCTTTTTCGGACGTTTCAGACGCAGATAAGTTTAAAAGAAAGCTTTTCAGACTGCAAGTCCCACTTGTATGACAACTTGCATAACTTAAAAAGTTGAGCTTTTCTCACCAAATCTGCACTAAATATAGAAAATTCAGACGATTTCCAACCCAGGAAAGCAACAATTATGATTCTAACATGCTTGGTTCAAAAGTTATTATCATTATTAAATGATTGCTTTTTCAGTTATTTCAGTCGCAGATAAGCTTAAAAGAGAACTTTTCATCCTGCAAGTCACACTTGTATGAAAACTTGCATAGCTCAAAAAGTTGAGCTTTCTCACCAAATCTGCACTAAATAAAGAAAATTCAGAAGATTTCCAACCCAGGAAAGCAAGAATTATGATTCTAGCATGCATGGTTCAAAAGTTATTATCATTATTAAATGATTGCTTTTTCGGACGTTTCAGGCGCAGATAAGCTTAAAAGAGACCTTTTCAGCCTGCAAGTCACACTTGTATGAAAACTTGCATTACTCAAAAAGTTAAATGTTGGAGGCTCACTCATGGAAACGAGGAGTTCACTCGAACGTCCATCTCTGGACGCTGACAGTTTAAGTAGAAAGCTTCCACCAATCAGGAAAGCACGTTCCAGCACGCCAGCTGATTACCTCAGGTGGCTCCAGTTAGGTAATCACGACAAAAAGAGAGCTTTTTAGACTGCAAGTCACACTTGTATGAAAACTTGCATAACTCAAAAAGTTGAGCTTTTTTAACCAAATCTGCACTAGATATAGACAATTCAGAAGATTGCCAACTCAGGAAAGCAAGAATTATGATTCTAGCATGCATGGTTCAAAAGTTATTATCATTATTAAATGATTGCTTTTTCGGACGTTTCAGACGCAGATAAGCTTAAAAGATAGCTTTTCAGACTGCAAGTCCCATTTCTATGAAAACTTGCATTACTCAAAAAGTTAAATGTTGGAGGCTCACTCATGGAAACGACGAGTACACTCGAACGTCCATCTCTGGACGCTGACAGCTTAAGTAGAAAGCTTCCACCAATCAGGAAAGCACGTTCCAACACGCCAGCTGATTACCTCAGGTGGCTCCAGTTAGGTAATCACGAAAAAAAGAGAACTTTTCATCCTGCGAGTCACACTTGTATGAAAACTTGCATTACTCAAAAAGTTGAGCTTTTTTTTACCAAATATGCACCAGATATAGAAAATTCAGAAGATTTCCAACCCAGGAAAGCAAGAATTATGATTCTAGCATGCATGGTTCAGATGCTGTTCCTGGACTTCAGTTCAGCATTCAACACCATCATCCCACAACATCTGGTAGACAAAATGGGGCTTCTGGGTTTCAACACCCCCCTGCGGAACTGGCTGCTGGACTTCCTCTGTGACAGACCCCAATCTGTGCGGATAGGTCAGAACAGTTCAGATGTCATCTACCTCAGCACGGGCTCCCCCCAAGGCTGCGTCCTAAGCCCCTTGCTGTTCACCTTGATGACACACGACTGCGTCCCTAGGTCCGCCACAAACCACATCGTGAAGTATGCTGACGACACAACGGTGGTGGGCCTCATCAGGGATGACAACGACCTGGCCTACAGAGAGGAAGTGGAGCAGTTGGTGGGCTGGTGCAAGGACAACAGCCTGGTCCTGAATGTTGACAAGACTAAAGAGATCATTGTCGACTTTAGGAAAAACCAGCCCAACCATGCCCCACTTTGCATCAACAACAAGGCTGTGGAGGTTGTCAGCAGTATCAAGTTCCTAGGGGTGCACATCACAAACAAACTCACCTGGTCCGTGAACACTGCATCTCTGGTTAAGAGGGCACAGCAGCGCCTGTACTTCCTGCGGAGGATGAGGAGAGCCCACCTGCCCCCACCATCCCTCATCACATTCTACAGGGGCACCATAGAGAGTATCCTGACCAGCTGTATCTCTGTGTGGTGTGGAGGCTGCAGCGCTACCGACTGGGGTAGTGTGAGGAGGGTAACGAGGACAGCGGAGAAAATAATCGGGACTACACTTCCCTCCATTCAGGACATTGGCCAGAAGCGCTGCTTATCCCATGCTAAGAACATTACCGGGGACCCCTCTCACCCCCATCATGGACTATTCACTCTGCTAGCCTCTGGGAAGAGGTACTGCAGTGTGCGGTGCAGGACCACCAGGCTCCGCAATAGTCTAGTCCCCCTGGCCATTAGACTGTTAAATGGTCAATCTAACATATAGTTAACTTAAATCTAAACGGCTGCTAATTTGACTTTTGCACTAGTGGCAGTTTTTTTTATAGCTTGCCACTCCTTGCACATTTGATCTCTGCACTATTGTTACTTACAGTGTTATTACTTACAGTGTTATTGTTTACAATATAATGGTACTGTGTACCTGACTTGTTAACCTGACTGCCCATCTTGCACATCTGGTTAGCGTCTCTTCTTGCACTATCGGCACTATGGTAAATAACACAATACAGCTTTATTTATATCTGTACACTGAAGGACACTGAGGGAAACTGTGGGAGTCAGATCCATCGACATTTCGTTCTGTATACACGTGTACTAGAATGACAATAAAGTAGATCTGAATCTGAATCTGAATCTGAATTATTAAATGATTGCTTTTTCGGACGTTTCAGACGAAGATAAGCTTAAAAAAGAGCTTTTCAGCCTGCAAGTCCCACTTGTATGAAAACTTGCATAACTCAAAAAGTTGAGCTTTTTTCACTAAATCTGCACTAAATATAGAAAATTCAGAAGATTTCCAACCCAGGAAAGCAAGAATTATGATTCTAGCATGCATGGTTCAAAAGTTATTATCATTATTAAATGATTGCTTTTTCGGACGTTTCAGACGCAGATAAGCTTAAAGGAGAGCTTTTCAGACTGCAAGTCCCACTTGTATGAAAACTTGCATAACTCAAAATGTTGACCTTTTTTCACAAAATCTGCACAAGATATAGACAATTTAGAAGATTTCCAACCCAGGAAAGCAAGAATTATGATTCTAGCATGCATGGTTCAAAAGTTATTATCATTATTAAATGATTGCTTTTCCGGACGTTTCAGACGCAGATAAGCTTAAAAGAGAGCTTTTTAGACTGCAAGTCACACTTGTATGAAAACTTGCATAACTCAAAAAGTTGAGCTTTTTTCACCAAATCTGCACTAAATATAGACAATTCAGAAGATTTCCAACCCAGGAAAGCAAGAATTATGATTCTAGCATGCATGGTTCAAAAGTTATTATCTTTATTAAATGATTGCTTTTTCGGACGTTTCAGGCGCAGATAAGCTTAAAAGAGAGCTTTTCAGACTGCAAGTCCCACTTGTATGAAAACTTGCATAACTCAAAAAGTTGAGCTTTTTCACCAAATCTGCACTAAATATAGAAAATTCAGAAGATTTCCAACCCAGGAAAGCAAGAATTATGATTCTAGCATGCATGGTTCAAAAGTTATTGTCATTATTAAACGATTGCTTTTTTAGACGTTTCAGGCGCAGATAAGCTTAAAAGAGAGATTTTAAGCCTGTAATTCACACTTGTATGAAAACTTGCATTACTCAAAAAGTTGAGCTTTTTTCACCAAATCTGCACTAAATATAGAAAATTCAGAAGATTTCCAACCCAAGAAAGCAAGAATTATGATTCAATCATGCATTGTTCAAAAGTTATTGTCATTATTAAATGATTGCTTTTTCGGACGTTTCAGACGCAGATAAGCTTAAAAGAGAGCTTTTCAGACTGCAAGTCACACTTGTATGAAAACTTGCATAACTCAAAAAGTTGAGCTTTTTTCACCAAATCTGCACTAAATATAGAAAATTCAGAAAATTTCCAACCCAGGAAAGCAAGAATTATGATTTTAGCATGCATGGTTCAAAAGTTATATTGATTATTAAATGATTGCTTTTTCGGACGTTTCAGGCGCAGATAAGCTTAAAAGAGAGCTTTTCAGCCTTCAAGTCACACTTATATGAAAACTTGCATAACTCAAAAAGTTGAGCTTTTTTCACCAAATCTGCACTAAATATAGACAATTCAGAATATTTCCAACCCAGGAAAGCAAGAATTATGATTCTAGCATGCATGGTTCAAAAGTTATTATCATTATTAAATGATTGCTTTTTCGGACGTTTCAGGCGCAGATAAGCTTAAAAGAGAGCTTTTCAACCTGCAAGTCACACTTGTATGAAAACTTACATTACTCAAAAAGTTGAGCTTTTTTCACCAAATCTGCACCAGATATAGAAAATTCAGAAGATTTCCAACCCAGGAAAGCAAGAATTATGATTCTAGCATGCATGGTTCAAAAGTTATTGTCATTATTAAATGATTGCTTTTTCGGACGTTTCAGACTCAGATAAGTTTAAAAGAGAACTTTTTATCCTGCAAGTCCCACTTGTATGAAAACTTGCATAATTTAAAAAGTTGAGCTTTTTTCACTAAATCTGCACTAAATATAGAAAATTCAGAATATTGCCAACTCAGGAAAGCAAGAATTATCATTCTAGCATGCATGGTTCAAAAGTTATTATCATTATTAAATGATTGCTTTTTCGGACGTTTCAGACGCAGATAAGCTTAAAAGAGAGCTTTTCAGACTGCAAGTCCCATTTGTATGAAAACTTGCATTACTCAAAAAGTTGAGCTTTTTTACCAAATATGCACCAGATATAGAAAATTCAGAAGATTTCCAACCCAGGAAAGCAAGAATTATGATTCTAGCATGCATGGTTCAAAAGTTATTATCATTATTAAATGATTGCTTTTTCGGACGTTTTAGACGCAGATAAGCTTAAAGGAGAGCTTTTCAGACTGCAAGTCCCACTTGTATGAAAACTTGCATAACTCAAAAAGTTGAGCTTTTTCACCAAATCTGCACTAAATATAGAAAATTCAGAAGATTTCCAACCCAGGAAAGCAAGAATTATGATTCTAGCATGCATGGTTCAAAAGTTATTGTCATTATTAAACGATTGCTTTTTTAGACGTTTCAGGCGCAGATAAGCTTAAAAGAGAGATTTTAAGCCTGCAAGTCCCACTTGTATGAAAACTTGCATAACTCAAAAAGTTGAGCTTTTTTCACCAAATCTGCACTAAATATAGAAAATTCAGAAGATTTCCAACCCAGGAAAGCAAGAATTATGATTATAGCATGCATGGTTCAAAAGTTATTGTGATTATTAAACGATTGCTTTTTCAGACGTTTCAGGCGCAGATAAGCTTAAAGAGAGCTTTTCAACCTGCAAGTCACACTTGTATGAAAACTTGCATTACTCAAAAAGTTGTGCTTTTTCACCAAATCTGCACCAGATATAGAAAATTCAGAAAATTTCCAACCCAGGAAAGCAAGAATTATGATTTTAGCATGCATGGTTCAAAAGTTATTGTGATTATTAAACGATTGCTTTTTCGGACGTTTCAGGCGCAGATAAGCTTAAAAGAGAGCTTTTCAGCCTTCAAGTCACACTTATATGAAAACTTGCATAACTCAAAAAGTTGAGCTTTTTTCACCAAATCTGCACTAAATATAGACAATTCAGAATATTTCCAACCCAGGAAAGCAAGAATTATGATTCTAGCATGCATGGTTCAAAAGTTATTATCATTATTAAATGATTGCTTTTTCGGACGTTTCAGGCGCAGATAAGCTTAAAAGAGCTTTTCAGACTGCAAGTCCCACTTGTATGAAAACTTGCATAACTCAAAAAGTTGAGCCTTTTTCACCAAATCTGGACTAGATATAGACAATTCAGAAGATTTCCAACCCAGGAAAGCAAGAATTATGATTCTAGCATGCATGGTTCAAAAGTTATTGTCATTATTAAATGATTGCTTTTTCAGACGTTTCAGGCGCAGACAAGCTTAAAAGAGAGCTTTTCAACCTGCAAGTCACACTTGTATGAAAACTTACATTACTCAAAAAGTTGAGCTTTTTTCACCAAATCTGCACCAGATATAGAAAATTCAGAAGATTTCCAACCCAGGAAAGCAAGAATTATGATTCTAGCATGCATGGTTCAAAAGTTATTGTCATTATTAAATGATTGCTTTTTCGGACGTTTCAGACTCAGATAAGTTTAAAAGAGAACTTTTCATCCTGCAAGTCCCACTTGTATGAAAACTTGCATAATTTAAAAAGTTGAGCTTTTTTCACTAAATCTGCACTAAATATAGAAAATTCAGAATATTGCCAACTCAGGAAAGCAAGAATTATCATTCTAGCATGCATGGTTCAAAAGTTATTATCATTATTAAATGATTGCTTTTTCGGACGTTTCAGACGCAGATAAGCTTAAAAGAGAGCTTTTCAGACTGCAAGTCCCATTTGTATGAAAACTTGCATTACTCAAAAAGTTGAGCTTTTTTACCAAATATGCACCAGATATAGAAAATTCAGAAGATTTCCAACCCAGGAAAGCAAGAATTATGATTCTAGCATGCATGGTTCAAAAGTTATTATCATTATTAAATGATTGCTTTTTCGGACGTTTAAGGCGCAGATAAGCTTAAAAGAGAGCTTTTCAGACTGCAAAGTCCCACTTGTATGAAAACTTGCATAACTCAAAAAGTTGAGCTTTTTTCACTAAATCTGCACTAAATATAGAAAATTCAGAAGATTTCCAACCCAGGAAAGCAAGAATTATGATTCTAGTATGCATGGCTCAAAAGTTATATTCATTATTAAATGATTGCTTTTTCGGACGTTTCAGGCGCAGATAAGCTTAAAAGAGAGCTTTTCAGCCTGCAAGTCACACTTGTATGAAAACTTGCATAACTAAAAAAGTTTAGCTTTTTTTCACCAAATCTGCATCAGATATAGAAAATCCAGAAGATTTCCAACCCAGGAAAGCAAGAATTATGATTCTAGCATGCATGGTTCAAAAGTTATTATCATTATTAAATGATTGCTTTTTCGGACGTTTCAGACGCAGATAAGCTTAAAGGAGAGCTTTTCAGACTGCAAGTCCCACTTGTATGAAAACTTGCATAACTCAAAATGTTGACCTTTTTTCACCAAATCTGCACCAGATATAGACAATTTAGAAGATTTCCAACCCAGGAAAGCAAGAATTATGATTCTAGCATGCATGGTTCAAAAGTTATTATCATTATTAAATGATTGCTTTTCCGGACGTTTCAGACGCAGATAAGCTTAAAAGAGAGCTTTTTAGACTGCAAGTCACACTTGTATGAAAACTTGCATAACTCAAAAAGTTGAGCTTTTTCACCAAATCTGCACTAAATATAGAAAATTCAGAAGATTTCCAACCCAGGAAAGCAAGAATTATGATTCCAACATGCATGGTTCAAAAGTTATATTCATTATTAAATGATTGCTTTTTCGGACGTTTCAGACGCAGATAAGCTTAAAAGAGAGCTTTTCAGCCTGCAACTCAAACTTGTATGAAAACTTGCATAACTCAAAAAGTTGAGCTTTTTCACCAAATCTGCACTAAATATAGAAAATTCAGAACATTTCCAACCCAGGAAAGCAAGAATTATGATTCTAGCATGCATGGTTCAAAAGTTATTGTCATTATTAAATGATTGCTTTTTCGGACGTTTCAGACGCAGATAAGCTTAAAAGAGAACTTTTCATCCTGCAAGTCACACTTGTATGAAAACTTGCATTACTCAAAAAGTTGAGCTTTTTTCACCAAATCTGCACCAGATATAGAAAATTCAGAAGTTTCCAACCCAGGAAAGCAAGAATTATGATTCTAGCATGCATAGTTTAAAAGTTATTGTCATTATTAAATGATTGCTTTTTCGGACGTTTCAGACGCAGATAAACTTAAAAGAGAGCTTTTCAGACTGCAAGTCCCACTTGTATGAAAACTTGCATAACTCAAAAAGTTGAGCTTTTTTCACTAAATCTGCACTAAATATAGAAAATTCAGAAGATTTCCAACCCAGGAAAGCAAGAATTATGGTTTTAGTATGCATGGCTCAAAAGTTATATTCATTATTAAATGATTGCTTTTTCGGACGTTTCAGGCGCAGATAAGCTTAAAAGAGAGCTTTTCAGACTGCAAGTCCCACTTGTATGAAAACTTGCATAACTCAAAAAGTTGAGCTTTTTTCACCAAATCTGCACCAGATATAGAAAATTCAGAAGATTTCCAACCCAGGAAAGCAAGAATTATGATTCTAGCATGCATGGTTCAAAAGTTATTATCATTATTAAATGATTGCTTTTTCAGACGTTTCAGGCGCAGATAAGCTTAAAAGAGAGCTTTTCAACCTGCAAGTCACACTTGTATGAAAACTTACATTACTCAAAAAGTTGAGCTTTTTTCACCAAATCTGCACTAAATATAGAAAATTCAGAAGATTTCCAACCCAGGAAAGCAAGAATTATGATTCCAACATGCATGGTTCAAAAGTTATATTCATTATTAAATGATTGCTTTTTCGGACGTTTCAGACGCAGATAAGCTTAAAAGAGAGCTTTTCAGACTGCAAGTCACACTTGTATGAAAACTTGCATTACTCAAAAAGTTAAATGTTGGAGGCTCACTCATGGAAACGAGGAGTACACTTGAACGTCCATCTCTGGACGCTGACAGCTTAAGTAGAAAGCTTCCACCAATCAGGAAAGCACGTTCCAGCACGCCAGCTGATTACCTCAGGTGGCTCCAGTTAGGTAATCACGACAAAAAGAGAACTTTTCATCCTGCCAGTCACACTTGTATGAAAACTTGCATAACTCAAAATGTTGACCTTTTTTCACCAAATCTGCACTAGATATAGAAAATTCAGAAGATTTCCAACCCAGGAAAGCAAGAATTATTATTCTAGCATGCATGGTTCAAAAGTTATTATCATTATTAAATGATTGCTTTTTCAGACGTTTCAGGCGCAGATAAGCTTAAAAGAGAGCTTTTCAGCCTGCAAGTCACACTTGTATGAAAACTTGCATAACTCAAAAAGTTGAGCTTTTTTTCACCAAATCTGCACCAGATATAGAAAATCCAGAAGATTTCCAACCCAGGAAAGCAAGAATTATGATTCTAGCATGCATGGTTCAAAAGTTATTATCATTATTAAATGATTGCTTTTTCGGACGTTTCAGACGCAGATAAGCTTAAAGGAGAGCTTTTCAGACTGCAAGTCCCACTTGTATGAAAACTTGCATAACTCAAAATGTTGACCTTTTTTCACCAAATCTGCACCAGATATAGAAAATTTAGAAGATTTCCAACCCAGGAAAGCAAGAATTATGATTCGAGCATGCATGGTTCAAAAGTTATTATCATTATTAAATGATTGCTTTTTCGGACGTTTCAGACGCAGATAAGCTTAAAAGAGAGCTTTTTAGACTGCAAGTCACACTTGTATGAAAACTTGCATAACTCAAAAAGTTGAGCTTCTTTCACCAAATCTGCACTAAATATAGACAATTCAGAAGATTTCCAACCCAGGAAAGCAAGAATTATGATTCTAGCATGCATGGTTCAAAAGTTATTGTCATTATTAAATGATTGCTTTTTCGGACGTTTCAGGCGCAGATAAGCTTAAAAGAGAGCTTTTCAGCCTGCAAGTCACACTTGTATGAAAACTTGCATAACTCAAAAAGTTGAGCTTTTTCACCAAATCTGCACTGAATATAGAAAATTCAGAAGATTTCCAACCCAGGAAAGCAAGAATTATGATTCCAACATGCATGGTTCAAAAGTTATATTCATTATTAAATGATTGCTTTTTCGGACGTTTCAGACGCAGATAAACTTAAAAAAGAGCTTTTCAGACTGCAAGTCACACTTGTATGAAAACTTGCATTACTCAAAAAGTTAAATTTTGGAGGCTCACTCATGGAAACGAGGAGTACACTTGAACGTCCATCTCTGGACGCTGACAGCTTAAGTAGAAAGCTTCCACCAATCAGGAAAGCACGTTCCAGCACGCCAGCTGATTACCTCAGGTGGCTCCAGTTAGGTAATCACGACAAAAAGAGAACTTTTCATCCTGCCAGTCACACTTGTATGAAAACTTGCATAACTCAAAATGTTGACCTTTTTCACCAAATCTGCACTAGATATAGAAAATTCAGAAGATTTCCAACCCAGGAAAGCAAGAATTATTATTCTAGCATGCATGGTTCAAAAGTTATTATCATTATTAAATGATTGCTTTTTCGGACGTTTCAGACGCAGATAAGCTTAAAAGAGAGCTTTTTAGACTGCAAGTCACACTTGTATGAAAACTTGCATAACTCAAAAAGTTGAGCTTCTTTCACCAAATCTGCACTAAATATAGAAAATTCAGAAGATTTCCAACCCAGGAAAGCAAGAATTATGATTCTAGCATGCATGGTTCAAAAGTTATTATCATTATTAAATGATTGCTTTTTCAGACGTTTCAGGCGCAGATAAGCTTAAAAGAGAGCTTTTCAGACTGCAAGTCCCACTTGTATGAAAACTTGCATAACTCAAAAAGTTGAGCTTTTTTCACCAAATCTGCACCAGATATAGAAAATTCAGAAGATTTCCAACCCAGGAAAGCAAGAATTATGATTCTAGCATGCATGGTTCAAAAGTTATTATCATTATTAAATGATTGCTTTTTCAGACGTTTCAGGCGCAGATAAGCTTAAAAGAGAGCTTTTCAACCTGCAAGTCACACTTGTATGAAAACTTACATTACTCAAAAAGTTGAGCTTTTTTCACCAAATCTGCACTAAATATAGAAAATTCAGAAGATTTCCAACCCAGGAAAGCAAGAATTATGATTCCAACATGCATGGTTCAAAAGTTATATTCATTATTAAATGATTGCTTTTTCGGACGTTTCAGACGCAGATAAGCTTAAAAGAGAGCTTTTCAGACTGCAAGTCACACTTGTATGAAAACTTGCATTACTCAAAAAGTTGAGCTTCTTTCACCAAATCTGCACTAAATATAGAAAATTCAGAAGATTTCCAACCCAGGAAAGCAAGAATTATGATTCTAGCATGCATGGTTCAAAAGTTATTATCATTATTAAATGATTGCTTTTTCGGACGTATCAGACGCAGATAAGCTTAAAAGAGAGCTTTTCAGACTGCAAGTCCCACTTGTATGACAACTTGCATAACTTAAAAAGTTGAGCTTTTCTCACCAAATCTGCACTAAATATAGAAAATTCAGACGATTTCCAACCCAGGAAAGCAAGAATTATGATTCTAACATGCTTGGTTCAAAAGTTATTATCGATATTAAATGATTGCTTTTTCGGACATTTCAGACGCAGATAAGCTTAAAAGAGAACTTTTCAGACTGCAAGTCACACTTGTATGAAAACTTGCATTACTCAAAAAGTTAAATTTTGGAGGCTCACTCATGGAAACGAGGAGTACACTTGAACGTCCATCTCTGGACGCTGACAGCTTAAGTAGAAAGCTTCCACCAATCAGGAAAGCACGTTCCAGCACGCCAGCTGATTACCTCAGGTGGCTCCAGTTAGGTAATCACGACAAAAAGAGAACTTTTCATCCTGCCAGTCACACTTGTATGAAAACTTGCATAACTCAAAATGTTGACCTTTTTCACCAAATCTGCACTAGATATAGAAAATTCAGAAGATTTCCAACCCAGGAAAGCAAGAATTATTATTCTAGCATGCATGGTTCAAAAGTTATTATCATTATTAAATGATTGCTTTTTCGGACGTTTCAGACGCAGATAAGCTTAAAAGAGAGCTTTTTAGACTGCAAGTCACACTTGTATGAAAACTTGCATAACTCAAAAAGTTGAGCTTCTTTCACCAAATCTGCACTAAATATAGAAAATTCAGAAGATTTCCAACCCAGGAAAGCAAGAATTATGATTCTAGCATGCATGGTTCAAAAGTTATTATCATTATTAAATGATTGCTTTTTCAGACGTTTCAGGCGCAGATAAGCTTAAAAGAGAGCTTTTCAGACTGCAAGTCCCACTTGTATGAAAACTTGCATAACTCAAAAAGTTGAGCTTTTTTCACCAAATCTGCACCAGATATAGAAAATTCAGAAGATTTCCAACCCAGGAAAGCAAGAATTATGATTCTAGCATGCATGGTTCAAAAGTTATTATCATTAATAAATGATTGCTTTTTCAGACGTTTCAGGCGCAGATAAGCTTAAAAGAGAGCTTTTCAACCTGCAAGTCACACTTGTATGAAAACTTACATTACTCAAAAAGTTGAGCTTTTTTCACCAAATCTGCACTAAATATAGAAAATTCAGAAGATTTCCAACCCAGGAAAGCAAGAATTATGATTCCAACATGCATGGTTCAAAAGTTATATTCATTATTAAATGATTGCTTTTTCGGACGTTTCAGACGCAGATAAGCTTAAAAGAGAGCTTTTCAGACTGCAAGTCACACTTGTATGAAAACTTGCATTACTCAAAAAGTTGAGCTTCTTTCACCAAATCTGCACTAAATATAGAAAATTCAGAAGATTTCCAACCCAGGAAAGCAAGAATTATGATTCTAGCATGCATGGTTCAAAAGTTATTATCATTATTAAATGATTGCTTTTTCGGACGTATCAGACGCAGATAAGCTTAAAAGAGAGCTTTTCAGACTGCAAGTCCCACTTGTATGACAACTTGCATAACTTAAAAAGTTGAGCTTTTCTCACCAAATCTGCACTAAATATAGAAAATTCAGACGATTTCCAACCCAGGAAAGCAAGAATTATGATTCTAACATGCTTGGTTCAAAAGTTATTATCGATATTAAATGATTGCTTTTTCGGACATTTCAGACGCAGATAAGCTTAAAAGAGAACTTTTCATCCTGCAAGTCACACTTGTATGAAAACTTGCATAGCTCAAAAAGTTGAGCTTTCTCACCAAATCTGCACTAAATATAGAAAATTCAGAAGATTTCCAACCCAGGAAAGCAAGAATTATGATTCTAGCATGCATGGTTCAAAAGTTATTATCATTATTAAATGATTGCTTTTTCGGACGTTTCAGGCGCAGATAAGCTTAAAAGAGAGCATTTCAGCCTGCGAGTCACACTTGTATGAAAACTTGCATAACTCAAAAAGTTGAGCTTTTTTCACCAAATCTGCACTAAATATAGAAAATTCAGAACATTTCCAACCCAGGAAAGCAAGAATTATGATTCTAGTATGCATGGTTCAAAAGTTATATTCATTACTAAATGATTGCTTTTTCGGACGTTTCAGGCGCAGATAAGCTTAAAAGAGAGCTTTTCAACCTGCAAGTCCCACTTGTATGAGAACTTGCATAACTTAAAAAGTTGAGCTTTTTCCACTAAATATGCACTAAATATAGAAAATTCAGAAGATTTCCAACCGAGGAAAGCAAGAATTATGATTCTAGCATGCATGGTTCAAAAGTTATTATCATTATTAAATGATTGCTTTTTCGGACGTTTCAGACGCAGATAAGCTTAAAAGAGAATTTTTCAGCCTGCAAGTCACACTTGTATGAAAACTTGCATAACTCAAAAAGTTGAGCTTTTTTCACCAAATCTGCACTAGATATAGACAATTCAGAAGATTTCCAACCCAGGAAAGCAAGAATTATGATTCTAGCATGCATGGTTCAAAAGTTATTATCATTATTAAATGATTGCTTTTTCGGACGTTTCAGGCGCAGATAAGCTTAAAAGAGAATGTTTCAGCCTGCAAGTCACACTTGTATGAAAACTTGCATAACTCAAAAAGTTGAGCTTTTTTCACCAAATCTGCACTAGATATAGACAATTCAGAAGATTTCCAACCCAGGAAAGCAAGAATTATGATTCTAGCATGCATGGTTCAAAAGTTATTATCATTATTAAATGATTGCTTTTTCGGACGTTTCAGGCGCAGATAAGCTTAAAAGAGAGCTTTTCAGACTGCAAGTCCCACTTGTATGAAAACTTGCATAACTCAAAAAGTTGAGCTTTTTTCACCAAATCTGCACTAGATATAGAAAATTCATAAGATTTCCAACCCAGGAAAGCAAGAATTATGATTCTAGCATGCATGGTTCAAAAGTTATTGTCATTATTAAATGATTGCTTTTTCGGACGTTTCAGGCGCAGATAAGCTTAAAAGAGAGCTTTTCAGACTGCAAGTCCCACTTGTATGAAAACTTGCATAACTTAAAAAGTTGAGCTTTTTTCACCAAATCTGCACCAGATATAGGAAATTCAGAAGATTTCCAACCCAGGAAAGCAAGAATTATGATTCTAGCATGCATGGTTCAAAAGTTATTATCATTATTAAATGATTGCTTTTTCGGACGTTTCAGGCGCAGATAAGCTTAAAAGAGAGCTTTTCAGACTGCAAGTCCCACTTGTATGAAAACTTGCATAACTCAAAAAGTTGAGCTTTTTTCACCAAATCTGCACTAGATATAGACAATTCAGAAGATTTCCAACCCAGGAAAGAAATAATTATGATTCTAGCATGCATGGTTCAAAAGTTATTATCATTATTAAATGATTGCTTTTTCGGACGTTTCAGGCGCAGATAAGCTTAAAAGAGAATGTTTCAGCCTGCAAGTCACACTTGTATGAAAACTTGCATAACTCAAAAAGTTGAGCTTTTTTCACCAAATCTGCACTAGATATAGACAATTCAGAAGATTTCCAACCCAGGAAAGCAAGAATTATGATTCTAGCATGCATGGTTCAAAAGTTATTATCATTATTAAATGATTGCTTTTTCAGACGTTTCAGGCGCAGATAAGCTTATAAGAGAGCTTTTCAACCTACAAGTCACACTTGTATGAAAACTTACATTACTCAAAAAGTTGAGCTTTTTTCACCAAATCTGCACCAGATATAGAAAATTCATAAGATTTCCAACCCAGGAAAGCAAGAATTATGATTCTAGCATGCATGGTTCAAAAGTTATTGTCATTATTAAATGATTGCTTTTTCGGACGTTTCAGGCGCAGATAAGCTTAAAAGAGAGCTTTTCAGACTGCAAGTCCCACTTGTATGAAAACTTGCATAACTTAAAAAGTTGAGCTTTTTTCACCAAATCTGCACCAGATATAGGAAATTCAGAAGATTTCCAACCCAGGAAAGCAAGAGTTATGATTCTAGCATGCATGGTTCAAAAGTTATTATCATTATTAAATGATTGCTTTTTCGGACGTTTCAGGCGCAGATAAGCTTAAAAGAGAGCTTTTCAGACTGCAAGTCCCACTTGTATGAAAACTTGCATAACTCAAAAAGTTGAGCTTTTTTCACCAAATGTGCACTAGATATAGACAATTCAGAAGATTTCCAACCCAGGAAAGAAATAATTATGATTCTAGCATGCATGGTTCAAAAGTTATTATCATTATTAAATGATTGCTTTTTCGGACGTTTCAGGCGCAGATAAGCTTAAAAGAGAATTTTTCAGCCTGCAAGTCACACTTGTATGAAAACTTGCATAACTCAAAAAGTTGAGCTTTTTTCACCAAATCTGCACTAGATATAGACAATTCAGAAGATTTCCAACCCAGGAAAGCAAGAATTATGATTCTAGCATGCATGGTTCAAAAGTTATTATCATTATTAAATGATTGCTTTTTCAGACGTTTCAGGCGCTGATAAGCTTAAAAGAGAGCTTTTCAACCTGCAGTCACACTTGTATGAAAACTTACATTACTCAAAAAGTTGAGCTTTTTTCACCAAATATGCACCAGATATAGAAAATTCAGAAGATTTCCAACCCAGGAAAGCAATAATTATGATTCTAGCATGCATGGTTCAAAAGTTATTGTCATTATTAAATGATTGCTTTTTCGGACGTTTCAGGCGCAGATAAGCTTAAAAGAGAGCTTTTCAGACTGCAAGTCCCACTTGTATGAAAACTTGCATGATTTAAAAAGTTGAGCTTTTTTCACTAAATCTGCACCAGATATAGGAAATTCAGAAGATTTCCAACCCAGGAAAGCAAGAGTTATAATTCTAGCATGTATGGTTCAAAAGTTATTGTCATTATTAAATGATTGCTTTTTCGGACGTTTCAGACGCAGATAAGCTTAAAAGAGAATTTTTCAGCCTGAAAGTCACACTTGTATGTAAACTTGCATAACTCAAAAAGTTGAGCTTTTTTCACCAAATCTGCACTAGATATAGACAATTCAGAAGATTTCCAACCCAGGAAAGAAATAATTATGATTCTAGCATGCATGGTTCAAAAGTTATTATCATTATTAAATGATTGCTTTTTCGGACGTTTCAGGCGCAGATAAGCTTAAAAGAGAATTTTTCAGCCTGCAAATCACACTTGTATGAAAACTTGCATAACTCAAAAAGTTGAGCTTTTTTCACCAAATCTGCACTAGATATAGACAATTCAGAAGATTTCCAACCCAGGAAAGCAAAAATTATGATTCTAGCATGCATGGTTCAAAAGTTATTAAATTATTATTAAATGATTGCTTTTTCAGACGCAGATAAGCTTAAAAGAGAGCTTTTCAGACTGCAAGTCCCACTTGTATGAAAACTTGCATAACTCAAAAAGTTGAGCTTTTTTCACCAAATCTCATTTTGACCTGTACGGCCTCCCTCTGATTACAGGTCAGTTAGTTTCCCGAAACTGAACTGATTTGGGGAGGAACTTTGTCGAGGCAATGCTGCTTAGAGTGACCAACACAGATTATTCAATTTGCAATGATATAAAGTGGAGTGATCAGCGCCACCACACACCTTACATGGAGGGGAGTTGAAAGGACTCTGAATACGCTCAGGATTGCGTGGCTCCACTCTAGACAAAACTCTCTCTAGCATGCTCATCATTCGGCCAAGGACATCACTGTCATCTTTCTGAGCAGGCTGTGGGACATGCTGTGGTGGGACATGCTGTGGTGGGACATGCTGTGATGGGGCACGGACAGGCGGTGAGACATGCTGTGGGCGCTGGGCATGCTGTCGAACACACGAAAAATCTGTATATGGATCAGGGTTAACATGGTGGGGACAAATGGACTGGAGACCCGTCTCTATAGAGCCAGAGTAGGAACAACAAGAAGATTTACTGTCAAGCACTGCAGTCGGGTAATTCTTCAGTGGAGGGACACTGCAAGACCTAGTTGACTCCCCTGATTCCCTTTGATACTCATCTATCCTGAGTTGAACGTCCTTAGAGGTCCACTCATTAACAGGCTTGCATCTGAAAATGTTCGGTAGCTGTGGATCAGGACAGTACTTTGCAAACATTTGTGCCACTTCCCCGCCAAGGTTTTCCATTTTTCTGCCCAACCCTCATCAGCAGTGTCTGCTGCTTTGTTTAGTCTGATCCAGTAGTCAACTGGATTTTCCTTTGGCGTGGGTAGCGTGGTGTAAAAATCTTGCAACGGGAGAGTTGACGAGGAATGACTAAAGTATCGTATTAGAATGTCATAAATGATATCTGGGTCTTGCCTCACATCAAGTGCCTCATCATTCCTGAGAGCTACTCTGACAACGTCTCTTGCCCTCCCTAAAAGCCTGCTTAGTATCTCATCTGCTTTTTCAGCTGTTGTATAAGACTGTTTGCAAAGCTGGGCTTTAGTCATGGTGATCCATTCTTGAATTGAAGACTTGTCAGAACCATTTCCCCTGAAAGTCACAATTTCATGTTCAGTCTTGACATGGACAATTACTGGTGTAGTGTTTACCTGCGTTGTGTTATGTGGTCTAGGGTCGTCTTTAGTCATAACAGTCGCTGCTTTGCCAGTCATTGGTGTGTCATGTGCATGTGTGCGATCAATGAAACCAGAAGAGAGCAGACTAGCCAATACTGAGTTGCCTATCTGCTCTCCAATACGGCCTACCATGTCAGTCAGGTGTTGCAGGGCAATATTATCACTCATTGGGGTTGAAGTCTGTGCACTCTCCCTCAAGAACTGTTCACTTGGAGACCAGTTTGGGATCATACCACGCCCCCTGTCCCTCCCATCACTAACATGTTCTTGGAGACCACCTACACCTTCACTTCCATACCCACTAGTAAGTGTGTTTGCATTCAAACCATTAAAATGGACACCCCTGCCCCTGCCAATAGAAAAGCCCTGAAAATCGTCATTTTGACCATTTTCAGCCATTATACTTTAAGTAGTACAAAGAATAGAAAATAAAACAGGAAAAAATAAAAAACAGAAATTAACTAATAATTTACGTATTGATAGCAAATGCACAGTGGCACAAATACATAAAACGAAATCAAAGCGCCAATGCAGTGCAACGGTACCCTCTAGTGGACACAAGAAGAATATGCAGCAACGCCGGGATCTGCTCAGAGGCTGATAAAAATGATCCAGTTGTGTAGTCACGGCACCAGAGTAGCGACCCTCTTTCATGCACGACACAAGGTTTCACAATCTCTGGGTTTATTGCCTGCATTCAGTAAACAAAACAATACAAAAGTCAGGGGCCTCTGTTCACGACTGCAATTATCTTCAGCGCTTACAAATTCACTTAAGCTACGGCAAGCAGACAACATGCGAGCACATTAATAATGAAACTTCCATAATAACAATGAACATAACTTTCCCACGTACCTGCATTCAGTAAACAAAACAATACAAAAGTCAGGGGCCTCTGTTCACGACTGCAATTATCTAAAATATTAAAGGTACAAAAGAACGGGTCATCACTCAACAGGCCGTACCTCGTGGCGTGTTTGCATCAAAACACGTTGCATCTTCATTTCAAGCTGTATTGCTTTACTTCTTATTTAATGCTTTTTTAATATACATCATTTAGCACAACTTATATATCTTCATAAACAAAAATAATTTGCAAAAGCAGCCCATATGTCTACCAAAATATGCATTTTTTTATCCAACTGATATTGGGCACATCTTACCTTCAGCGCTTTCAAATTCACTTAAGCTACGGCAAGCGCTGAAGCCCATAAAGTGCCAAACGAAAAAGACAGTTGCAGACGCCCATGACTTAACAACTAAATGAGGTACCGGAATATTAACAGTAATACAACAAAAACACAGATTTTGTGAGAATTCAAAAAACATTCAAAACAATCAAATTTCAACTCTGTTACACCAGTCATCTCTAGAAGCTCTTTGATCAGTTTGCTCTCAAAATTGGCTCCCTGATCAGAGTGGATACGCCGAGGGAAACCATAACAAGAAAGAAATCCTGCCACAGACGGCGAGCAACTTGTTTGGCGGTTTGATTCCTGCAAGGGAAGGCGTGCGCCATCTTGGAGAAATGATCAGTTACGACCAGGACATCTACAGACTTGTTCTCTTGCTCAGCAGTCCAAAAGTCTATACAGACCAACTCCATAGGCTCAGAGGTGATTATGTTCTTGAGCGGTGCACGGTTGTGTGGTTCCGGTGTTTTCCCTACTATACAACGCTGACAGGATTTAACATAGTTCACAACATCACGTTCCATGCCATTCCAGAAGAATCGTTGCCTCACAAGAGACAAAGTACGGTTCTGGCCTTGGTGACCTGCTGAGTCATGTAAACCATGGAGGACTTTCTGTTTCAATGAGTCAGGCACCACAAACTGGAAGATTTTCTTGGCCATGCGAGGATCTTTCCTTATTTTGTAGAGCATGCCATTCTGTATGGTGAGTCTGCTCCAATGCTTCAGTAGTTTCATCACACTAGGCGACTCGACAGCTCTCTCACGCTTGGTAGGTCTCTTGTCTCTATGCACATAGTACATGGTTCTGCTTATTGTGTTGTCCTGTTCTTGTAAACCAACAAGCTGACTCTGTGGGAGTGCTGTTGACTGATCTTCCCTCTGCAGAAGATTGAAGTTAGCACCCGTTCCCATCACTTGACCCACGCCACCAGTGGACTGAGCACTGAGGACAGCAGCAACTTCTTCTGATGTCACAGAACCATTCGTGCCTGGTGGAACTGCCCTTTTCACTGACTCGTCTGATGTCTCAGCACTCTCGTCTACAACAGCGTGACAATTGTTGGATACTCTGAACACCTCTTGCACAGTACTGTTGTTCACTCCGTTGACTTGGTCCAACAGTGAGTTATAGGGCTCGGTAACAAGCCGATGACCCACACATGACCGTACAAATGGCTCACGGCTCAGAGCGTCAGCTATGATGTTCTTTGAGCCGGGAATGTACTTCAGGTCAAAATTGTATGCAGCTAGCTTCGCTACCCACCGCTGTTCACACGCATCAAGTCTTGGTTTGGTCAAAATGTATGTCAGCGGGTTATTGTCAGTCCACGTGGTGAAGTGTCTTCCTTTCAACCAATGGCTGAATTTATCACATACTGCCCATTTCAAGGCAAGAAATTCGAGCTGGGAGCGAGAGAGCGTTTTACTTGCAAAGGCGACTGGTCTGGCTACTTTCCCACCAGGTGGCAGCTGTGACAGGACTGCTCCAATCCCATCGAAGGATGCATCGACAGCCAGAATAAACGGCGCATCAAAATCTGGGTGGGCCAGAGTGACACCGGTCACAAAGTCGTGCTTCAGTGTTTCAAATGCGTTCTGGCATGCATTGGACCAATCAGCAGGCGTTAGCTTCACTTGACCTTTCCTCACTAGTTTGCGGCCTCTCTTGCGCTTATGCTGGGCACCAGATTCAGATGTGAGCCTGAACAGAGGTTTTGTCTTTGCAGAACATGCTTCAATGAAGCTTTGGTAATACATCACCATGCCTAGAAAAGATCTGATTTTACTAGGGCACGGCGTCTTACCGTCAGACTCCATAAGGTCAGCGACTTGTACGTCATTTATCGCTCTCACCTTCTCGGGGTCATTCCGAATTCCGTCTTCACTGATGACATGCTCAAGAAATTTCACAGTCCGTCTGAGGACAAAACACTTTTTGGGTGCGAGCTTGAGATTGTGTTCCTTGAGGCGAGTAAACATCATCTGCAGGCATTGGAGTGCAACTTCCTCTGTAGGTGCAAACACCATCAGGTCGTCGAGGTAACATAATAGGCTCATGAAATTCCGATCACCGAATATCGACATCATCATCCTCATAAATGTTGCTGGGCTGTTGCAGAGTCCCTGAGGGAGCCGGTTGTACTCGTGAAGCCCAAAGGGTGATGAGAATGCCGTGTACTTTTTGGCATCATGGTGCAAGGGGACATTGTAGTAGCCTGACGTCAAGTCCATCGTGGAGAAAAAGGCATTTCCCCCAAGTGCGGCCAAAGCATCGGCTTGATGCGGTAGTGGGTAGGCATCCTTTATAGTTCTCGCATTAAGCCTTCTGAAATCAGTACATACCCTGAGTTCTCCATTCCGCTTCCATATGAGAACAAGAGCAGATGCATAGTCGCTAGTCGACTTCTGGATAATTCCTTTCTCTTCCATCTCGTTCAGAGTCGTCCTCAGTTTTTCATACTGACTTGGTGGTATACGTCTGTGGGGTAGACGGAACGGCTTATCATCAACAAGGTGGATACGATGTACAAACTCTTTGGCCTCTCCACAGTCCATCTTATGGCAAGAAAAGATTGACTCAAATTGTTCGATGATATGAAGGAGCTTGTCTTTACACTGCAGCGAAACCTCGCATGACTTCAGGTCAATGTCTTGCAGTCCCTGAGCTTCCAATGTACGCATCATGTCCTCTTTTGACCTGGGTTGGACCTCTTTGCTCTGTAAACTCTGCACGTTGCACTTGACCTCCTCTGCACTGGGCAGGTCTTCCGCTGCGATGCAAGGAGACACATCTGCAATTTTTCCGTTTCTTCTCAGCACCACAACTCTGTCCGTAGGATTAAATATTTTAACAGGTACCCATCCATCTCCCCAGAGTGGAGTAACAACTCGTCCGACAGGGACTTGTCTGGGCTTAGCCTTAGATTGGGTTGGCTCAACAACAACTGTGCTGCCCGCTGACATCCCGGCCAACTCAGGTAACTTGCCCCAAATAACGTACTCGGTCCGTGGATTCAGCGTCACGCAACTCTTGATTTTCACTGTCCCTACCTTGTCTGGAATCCAATCACCTCTCCATCTCTCTGTGTTAGAAAGCATTGACAGGAATTGACTGTGGTTATCGGACAGACCGTTGTCAGTAGTGGAAACTAATCTCCAATAGCCGTCAGTGCTTTTCAATTGAGTCAAAATATGTTTGATGGCATTGCTGCCAAGGATCATCTGTTCTGTCTGGCCTGGCACAACTATTACTGGCATTATCATTTGGCATCCGTAAACTGTGACGTGAATGTCGTACATGTCTCTGGGAGAAACTTAGTGTCCACCGCAGCCTACAATGACATAGTTATCGGCCGTGTAACTCATCATATCAGGGAATTGCTGCAGCAGGGACTTAGCAGTGTCCTCACTTACTGTACAAGCCATCGACCCGCTGTCTAACAGCGCTCTGAAAGTGGAGCCATCTTGCACAAGTACAGGTGTGTAAAACAGTTCGTCAGTCTCCGCTATTCTCTGAAACCCCTGAAAGATCAGCTTCTTTGATGGAGGTATCGTGTTGCTGTATAACTCATAAATGGATTTATTATCTTGCATGTCAGGCATCACATTAGTGGTGGGAGGCATACTCAGTTGATCTGCACTGTTCTCCCCAAGCGCAGATCAGTCAGTTTCCCTGAGGCAGTGGAACAGCTTTCTTCACTGGACAATCACGTCGAGAATGCCCTGGGGCATGGCAGTGAAAGCAAAGGTTTTTGTCTCGGCAATGAGAGCGAGCACTGTGTTCGACTTCTTTGCAAATGATACATGGCTTGTCAGTGAAACCATTCATTCTGTCTCCAGGTCGCCTGGTTGGAGATCGCCTTCTCTCTTGAAACTGGTTAGGGGCACTACGTAGCAGAACTTTCTCCAACATACTAATAACGTCTGTTAGAGGGACATACTGTGGGCTTGAAGTCTGAGGTGGCTCGTGCATGAGGGTTGGACTATGGCTCATCTCAGCTTTGTGTATGGCAATTCCCGCCCTATTCGCAGGTTGTTGTAGGGAAGCTGCTTTGTAGCTCTTCTCAGCATGGTATTCATTCAGCACCTCTAGTACTTCACATGCTGACCACTTATCGATGGTTTTAGATCTGAAAGTGAGTGCCAGTTCTTTGCAAGGGCAGCTCCTAATAAACATGCTAGTTACCTCAATTTCAGGGTTGTCAAATGTTTTACCCTGCTCTCTCAAGCAGTCAGAGGCAAGGTCAGCTGCTCTGTTTAGTCTTAGCCAGTAGTCATAGGGGTCTTCCTGGTCTTTGGGCAAGGTTGAGTAAAAGTCAGCTAAAGGGACAGCAGAGTACTTGGTACAGCTAAAGTGTTTCCTGAGAAGACTATAAATCATGTCAGGGCGGGTATAGGGGTCTATATTACTGTTTCTAATGCCAAACCAAACTACATCTTTAGCTTTTCCTCTCAAATGCATAATGATTTCCTCGGCCTGCTCTTCAAGCCTCACATTACTCTTCTTAATAAATGTCCGCATTAGATCTTCCCACTCATGTACTTTTATTGAGTCTGAGCCATCCCCAATAAATGACGGTGGTTCCTTAACCTTTCTCTGTATAACCACCTGAACCTGTGATACATCTGACACATGACTAGGCTGACTCAATGTGTTTGCTACATCTTGTGTGGCAGCAGAGCTAGGAGCTACTATATTGTGCGACTGTATGCGTGAAAAATGCTACCAGCCAATTTATGTCCTATCTCCTGAATAATATTTGTCATTTGATTAGCTACACCCTCAGAAATGTCACTCGTGGGATTTGGCGTAGATGTGGGTCTGACCTGAGGTGAAGGTAGGCTGGCATGTTGGTGAGCTGCATTATAGGTGCCGACACTAGAAACTGCCTCTACTCTATGTGTAGCAACACCTGGGGTAGAACTATCAACAGAGGGGATGGGGGTAGCCATGCCCCTGCCCCTGCCAATGTGAATAGGTGTGTCAAATTGTGGAGCTAGCACATTGCTCTGGTTAAACATGTTTCAAAGATTAACAGAATTTTTTTTAAATAAGTCAAAATCACAAAATAAATCAGCAGCCTGTGTAACACGTCACTGTATAGCACACTTAGTTATCTGCATCACTGTGACACTGCACGGTAATGAGCTTAACGATAACGCTCATGTAACTAAAATTTCAAATACTGTGAGCTGATGTGGCAGGTAGGACAGTCCTTGGTTCGGAGTGTTTGATAGAAGTCACAGGTCACGGCACCAATGTAACCGCGGTGTGCTTGTCTCACAAAAGATCCACAAATAACGTGGACTGGATGATGAGGTTTTTATTATTACAGTTTCTGCAGATGAATGAGTCACAACATTAGCTTTTCTGCTGGCTTTGATCTCTACAAGGGGAATTAATATTTTAGTAAAACAGAAACAAAACGAAAATAAATCTAAACAGCTTGACAACATCAATCACATTGCTGTGCATGTTGAGAGATTTGTCAGCTGTGGTTATAATGCTTAAAATTAACTTCTTTTGTGGAGCACCAAAAGATGTGTCTTACCAGTAGCAGTTCCCTCTGAAAACTGCCAACAAACCCTGCCTCCCGGTCACATGTCAGAAGCCAAAACCAAACCCCACCCCATACCAGCAGGTGGCACTGTTGTACTCATCCTTGCAGGACACTTACCAAAAACTATACACATATTTCAGCAGGAATTTCAATAAAACAAAAGTTATATATATAGTTGTATATATATATATATATATATATATATATATATATATATATAATAATAATAATAATAATTTCCTTTGTATTGTCATTCTTTGTAACAATGTACACAGAACGAAATGTCGATACACCTGACCCGTTGTAGCGAGTCGGTGCAGCCGCAGCCAGAGGGCGCCGCCATTATACCAATTAGGTATGTCTCGGTCGAGGCGCGAACCAGCGACCTCCCAGTCTCAAAGCCGGCACACTACCATCTAGGCTACTGAGCACAATATATATACACACTAGGGTGGAGCTTATTTTCAAAGTTGCAAGAAGTCACTGTCTTACCCCCTAATTGTGTTCCATTACACAAAAGAACAATCGCCGTGTAGTTTGGTCTAAATAAAATACATTTTAGAGGTAGCTAAATTGCTGAGAAGTTTGGCGTTTTCTATCAGTTTTCTTAAATGGGAGTTCTAGAGATGCTGGGATAAGCCACAGATGTGTACGTTTACATTTCAAACAATCATTAACCACAAGTTACTGCTCAGCAAAATCAGTCTAATTCAACTAGTATAATTTCCCTCGACCTACTTTTGAAGACAAGGCTAGCAGACCTTCTTTGTCCTCTAAGAAGTGATTAACATTCAAAGATTAGCATCAGTTAAATATTCAGTACATTCGAACAATTCCAATTCAAGATCCACAAAATGGTCAGACTAAACTTTAAAAACATTTTCTGAAAAAAAGAACAGAGGACGACAAACGGCAACACAAAAAGCCAAGGAAAGTGAGTTCAAAGAAGAACTTTATGACTTGTTTGACATTGCTCAAGCTAATGCTCAACATTATGACAATTCCAGAAGACAAAGAGTTTTTGTTGGCTCAAAGAGCAAAGGGAAGAAAAGGGTCAAGACATGTGTTGACAAAAAAATTAGCTGAGAAAGAAAAAAGACTGAAAGAAAAACAAGAAAAGACCTTGAAAAGAGGCCTAAAATCTGAAGCTGAGCAAAGAATTGCGAATGACTCAATTCAACTATCATGAAGTAGTAGTAGTTCGGAAGATGATAAACCAGGAACAAGTCATGACATATCAGATTTATTCTTTAAAAATATGGATGTTTCGATCCCAGTTCCGTTTGACTAGAAGGGAAGAACAAGCACTCCTTGGCGTGTGTGTCTTCACAGTAAGGATCTACGTGAAGGCCTGGATCATGGCACCTCTTGCTGCAAGTACCCCTTGCACTGATTTGCAGCGTTTAAAGTCTTTGGTGGAATATTCAAACATCAATGCTGCAATATCTAAGGCTCTTCAGAAAATTTCCAATCACCTGTGGTATCTAACACCAGAAACGGTTACACTCGCTTTCTTTGACAATCAAGTCAGTGCATCAACGAAACAACTCATGGTGGCTGCAATGAAAAATAAGGACAACATAGATGAAACTGCTGAACAGGATTTTCAAAAGAGGATTTAGACACTGTTACTAGCAAATATATAAAAGACTGCCCTCTAGATCTAGCACTTTCTTCAAAATCATGGACCTTCCTGTTGGCTATCTTGATGTTGAACCACAGGAATGGGAATCACGGGATGGCTTCAAACAAGCTTTGGAAATTGTTCAGGCAATCAGTGTGGTCAATGATCTTGCAGAACAAGGTGTGGCGCTGATTCAGGAATACTGTGGTCATATCACAAACGATGAAACTGATCTGCGGGATCTGCTACAAATTGCTGAAAAACACCACAAAACTATTCCTGACAGCCGTAAAGAGACTCTAATAAAGGACTGAGTTTTTCTTCTTGTTTGTATTATCTACCTAAACCATCATTATTTTGTGTGTATAACCGGCTTAATGCGCGCTAATTCAAATTTATACAGTGTCTAAATATCAACTTACATGACTGAAACTTCTGCTGTGTAGTTTTTGATGGAAGTGGAACATTTTTGTGGGGTAAGATAAAAGAATACATGAAAAAAAAAATTGTCACATAAGCTCCACCCTAATACACACATTACACACACATTACACACACACATATATATATATATATATATATATATATTATTCATATGTAATAATAATGCAACTCAATTGAAAATGTCGAAGCTTTATTTTTTGAGAAATGTTCTACTCTGATTCATTATGTTTTTCAAAATATGTGGAAGGTGTCAAGGCATGTGTGGGGACAGGACAGGATAAGTTTCGAAGATAAGCTTCAAAGGTAAACTTGATATATTTTTCTAATATATAACATATTATATCAGGGGTCTCCAACGTGGTACCCCCTAAGATTTTTGCAGGCCTGTTCTGTAAATAGCCCACCAGTGCTGTGTCATTGTGATTTTCTATTCAATTTATTTTTTGTTGGTTGCCTATTCCATTCAACCCTATTTTTAATTTCAAACAAGCTCATAACGTGATAACACGATAAATTGTTTTTTAGAAATTCAAATAAATACATTCCATTCAAAGCGCTGTATAAATGAAGGCCATTTACCAAAAAATATTGAAGTATTAATTATTATTTTTAAGCAATTCATTAAAAAGAATGAGAATCTCTTCACTTTTAAAACAAAATTATTAATTTATTTTTGTATTGATTTATTTTACAGGAAAAACAACAAAAAAAAGTCCAATTTATCTGTTTTGTATAGCCAATGAGCGAAAAATGTGCATTTCTTTTAACTTGCTTTTTAGCCAGCAATCTTCCAACATTTATGGCTATTTAGCAATCTAGCTAGTTTTTTACATTTCACTACATGCTATCTCGCTAAAATCTTTCATTAGTTATCAAGGTAAATTTGGTCTCCTTTCTAACAAGCTGTCAAGCTTTTTTCTAGCTTTCCATTTGCCTGGCTTTTAACTCTTAGCTAGCCATCTTTCTCCCTTATAGGTTTTTTACCTGTCAATATTCTAGCTGACTAGCAAGCTCCCAGTACTTTTTAGCTGTTTAGCAAGCCATTTAGCCAAGTTGTTTTTTTGGAAATTAATATCTAAGCGGGCAGCACGGCGGGGCAGTGGTTAGCGCGTGTGCGGCACAGTTCTGAGGTCTTGGGTTCAAATCCAGCTACCAACCTTTCTGTGCGGAGTTTGCAGGTTCTCCCCGTGCTTGCGTGGGTTTCCTCCGGGCACTCCGGTTTCCTCCCACATTCCAAAAACATGCATGTCAGGTTAATCGACCGATCCAAATTGTCCCTAGGTATGAATGAGCGCGCGAATTGTCTGTCCCTTTGTGCCCTGCGACTAGCTGGCAGCCAGTTCAGGGTGTCCCCTGCCCACTGCCCGGAGATGGCTGGGATGGGCTCCAGCACCCCCGCGACCCTACTGAGGATAAGCGGTACAGATAATGGATGGATGGATGGATGAATATCTAAGTGGGTGCCCTTTGATCTAACTAATAACAAAAAGTAGCTCTCACCTCGAAAAAGTTTGGAGACCCCTGTTGTATAGTGAATTTTGAAAAAAAAGTGTAACCACATCTCTGGGATAAAAAAAAAAAAAAAAGAAAAACATAAAAAATGTTAACAGCAACCAAGAGATTTGTTGTAATACAGACAAACGCAACAACAACAAAAAACACACTAGAAGTTCAGCACAATTTCCCTTTTTAATACTAAGACAGTCTGTGTTCACAATATCCTATTTTTTTGCAGTTAATATAATCAAAATGATATTAAAAAAATCTGTTGTGCACTACTAACGCTATCAGGCAGTTGCTGGTATTTACAAACTCAGTCAAAAAAAACAATCATTCTGCGTTCAAGTATGCTACTATGCAAAGTGACTAGTGTAAAAATCGTCAGCGGAAGAATAATTATTCACATAAAAGATACCCCAAAAAGAAAAGTCTGTTTATGCTGGCGAGTTTAGTGTTGTGACTGGCTGGCTACAAAAAGAAAACACATTTAAGACATCTGAAGTGATTTTTTTTTTTATGCCCTCATGCTTCAAAAAAAGCTTACATCATCAGGCGCAGGGATGCTGCTGGAATGTTAATTTCCCTGCGGGGATGAATAAAGTATCTATCTATCTATCTATCTAGAACCAGTTAGCATCTTGTAATTAGCATCAACATGGAAACAACAGCAAAATATCCTGATGGGCTTTGATTATGCTTCTGTAGTTTCATTTTCATTCAATTCTGAATGTGAAGTATACTTGAAAACGACTAATTCCTCAATACTTCGTGTCCTAAGTGAATCGCAGGTTAATCTATTATCTCTGATCGCATATTGCTATGAGTGGGTGACTGGCATATTGCTTTTTTTTTTTGCCTTGAGAGGGAAACAGCGGAGCACAGTTGTGATGTTAATGAGGACCAAACCTCCCGATAAATGCAAAATAGAGCACACCCCTACCCAAACACGCATCCTGCAGACCTGGGATAAGAGATCTCAGCCACATGGGTGCTGTTCATTTTAGGTGTAAAGAACGGGGGGTGAAAAGCTACCAGGTATGACACAAATTTCTTTCACGGCACCAGCTCTCAGCAATTGTCGACTGGGGATAATGGATCACCACCAAAACAATTCAGTTCATTTTAGGTGGGGCAAAATGGCATGTTTCATCGACCGAACCCCCCCCAAGAATGTGCTGTACCAGTCCCTGCTTGCAGTAATATGGGATTGGGATAATGATCCTAGACGCATGAATGCAGTTCATTTTAGGTAAAAAAAAAAAACTGCAAAAAACAGCAGCCAATCCCAACTAAAGTGGACTTGGGATAATTGATCGTGGCTGCACAGGTGCTGTTCATTTTAAGCAAAATGAACAGGAAAAAGGAGGTGCCACGCATGGAAGAAATATTCTGTCTTGTACCCTGCTCTCACCATTAGTTGACTGGGGCTGATGGATTGTGCCAAAACAATGAAAATCATTTTAGGCAGGGCACAATGGCAAGCTTCAGCAGCAAAAACTGAAAAAATAAAATAAAAATAAAGAAAAAACAGTGGGTTTTTCTCTTTGGTCTGCCAGCCCTGCCCTCACTAATAGGCAACCAGGGATAATGGTCTGCAGCCAAAACTGTTTAAATTTAATTTTAGGCGGGCCAAAACGGCATGCCTACTGACAAAAGTGCCTTCTGCCGATCCCTGCTCACAGTAAAAAGCTGTCGGGCATAATTGATTGCAGCTGCACGGGTGCAGTTGATTTCAGGTGGCAATAACGAAAAAACAAAAGGCTATTAATGCAGTCTCTGCTTGCAGCAAATCAGGGATACTGGATTTTGCCCACACAGGTGCAATTGACTTTTGGGTGGACAGAAAGGCTTGAAAACAACGCACACTCCCGGCAGTATGCGATAGGGATTAATGGATTGTGGAATATATTTCAACCGACAGTGCCCTGAGGATGTGAAGTAGCGAGGGAATTACATTATTCATTCTGATGATTTGTAAACTATGTTTTCTTTTTTTTGCAGGGAAAACTGAAACATGGGAAATGTACCTGCTGCAAAATATTTACTCACCTGTGGTTTATTATTTCTGAGTGGATTTCAATCACATTTGCTTAATTGGATGAAAAAGGCTGTTCTACAACAATCATGTTTTGATATCAACCAACTGAATATCACATTTTATTTTTAACTACACCAAAAAATGCATTCTTCCATTCTGTCGCTTTTGATTCGAAACAAACAAAAGGTTTTGGCCTTAGCTGGATGCCTTACTGGCCAAAACAGACGGCATCAGTTTGTTTGCCAAACTGTCAACAATGCCGAACAGGCCACTGGATAAATGTGGAATTAAAATATGAAAAATACTGCTTGCTCAGGAGTTTTGCAGAAGGCTCAGACAACATTTTTTTTCGTTTTGTTCTTATTGTAGAGCTGTTTTTTGAGAATATCAGTACGCTGGGATTAAATCATTAAAAGTAAGACTTGCCTGAGATCATGAGCCTCTTTGGTGGAGTGACACAAGCACAGTTCTTGCTAGTGACAAGACATGAAAGCGAAAACAAAAGACTAAAGGAGATGAATACATCTGGAGCGGCTGAAAAGAACCGATAGCTGGCATTGGTCAGACTTGGTGTGAAGGTCTTACTTTAGCGGCTAGTGAAAACAAACTAAAAAGAATCAAGAAAAATACATACATTTTCAGGTTTTCTTGTACTAAAACAAATCCACAACTTATAGTTGACTAAACTTTCCCAACTAATGTTAATACTTGCAAGTGTAACAAAAGACAGTAGACAAGCATGAGGGATAAACTCGAATGGGTAAAAAGACCAAATAGCTAGAGTTGGTCAGAGCTGGTTTAAGAGGCTAACTTTAGCAGCTAGCCAAAGGGGACTCAGTAACAGAACTCAGCGATGTTCCCTTGCATAACCAGCAGTGGACCCTGAAGCAAAGTGGCTAAAGAATGAAAGAGTGGAAAATTTATCTCGGCGATAATAACATGCAGGGCTCAGCTCTTTCAGGTCAGTTGCTATTAAGTGTTGAAAGCACCAACGGGACCAGCTAGTTTAGAAAATATGGTCATTTGGACTGTTTCTGAGATAGTGAATGTGTTTTTTGTCAATAATTGAATCAAATGTGTTTTATTTTAAATAATGAAGTGTTTTACACCAATAAGGGTTGCTATATACAATTAAAAAAATTGAACATTCTTTTCTCCAGACAGGGCTACTCAGGCCTTCCTTTCCCCGATGTGTACTGTCACGTGTTGAAACAGATCAGAATTATTTCATACACAGTGGGTCTTTAGGTTAATGGATGTGTTGGGATGGACATCTCCATGTTTCTTTAATAAAATTAGGCATTTTTCCTGATGGCTAAAGACACAAGCTGATACATTGGACATTAAATAAAAATATATATGAAATACAGATATTAATGTGATAAAATCTGATCACTTCTTCCCCTGCAAAGAGAAATCACCAGGAAGCGGCAAGATGTCACGAATGTGTCATAACAGCATGATGTTGTCTGCATGCTCGACCTTCAAGCTTTGTCCTGCGAGTCTCGGCATGAGGAAATTTACAGTACAAGAACGTTTTTTTCTCTCTTAAACAGCTGGACCCCAAAAGTCTAAAATATACAGTAAGACCTCGGTTATCGCGGTTAATGGGGACCAAAACCACCCGCGATAAGAGAAAATCCGCGAAGTAGCAGCGCACCTTCAAAAAAAAAAATGTTTTTTTTTTTTTAAATTATTTTTTAGACCCGGTTAATGGGGACCAAAACCACCCGCCCAAACTGAAAATCTGCGAAGTAGCAACGCCACTTCAAAAAGGAAAAAAAAAGTAATAATAATAAAAAAAAATTATTTAAATTATTATATTTTTAGACCCGATTAATGGGGAGCAAAACAACCCGAAAAATGGAAAATCTGCGAAGTAACGACACCCCTTCAAAAAGGAAAAAATAAATCAGATCTCATTATCTGCACCGCTTATCCTTATTATTCGCGAGCGAGCCCCTAACCTGCGGCGCGGGTACTTCCGGGCGCGATACGCACGACACCGCGACAAGCCGAGCGGGTCGGGCTCTCCGTGCGGAGGCCGGCCTGTCGGAAGCGCAGAATTTGTACGGGAGTCGGATTTGGGCACAACACCGGCGCGCGGTTTTGGTGCGGCTTCCGCTTCACCGCCGTAATGCATAATAGTCTTTGAGATCCCGTCAGCAAACACGAGCTTTAACGTGCGCCACGAGCACCATGCTAAGCCGGGAAGGCTCTCGACTTACTCTGGCCGTACTGAGTGTACTGGTAGCCCACGGCTGCCACTGCTGGGTCCACGCGGCTTCCGCTTCACCGCCCTCTAACCCCCACAGGCCCCCCCTACCCCTTTCCCCCCCAACAAGGGCTGTGTAGCGCCATGTAGAGCCATCGCGGCCCGAGCAGGAGACGTGACGTTGGTGACTTTTTCATCCGCGTTAACAAACGCATTTTGTAGAATACGATCGCGCTTTATTGTTTAAATAAACGCGATATATAGACTAAGATCGCCCAAATATTTTAATTAGCTCCCTTTATGGTTTCAATAAGCGTATTATATAGAATACGATCGCTTATGTCGGAAGCGCAGCAGAATGCGCGTTCACGCGAGGGGGGGAGGATTCTGTACGGGAGTCGGATTTGGACACAACACCAGGAAACGAGAACGGCGCGCCGTGCTAGGGTCGTCGGCCGACGGGGATTCCCGCAAAAAGTAGCGACGCCCCTTACAGACCGCGAAGCTCTGAATCCGCGAACGTCGAACCGCGAAGTAGCGAGGTCTCACTGTACTATGATTTGATATAAATTCAAAACAGTTTGTGGTCTTACCACCCAAGTCAGCAAATTTAGGTTTTCGTTACAAAATCAAAACAATGTGAAAAATTGACTGAAGCGGGGTCAGGTGCAGATTATAGGTGTAGTGTAAAACACGTGCTAAAGAGCTGGAAAACGGCACCTGATTGAAGAAATTAAAAAAAGTTCAATGACAGCATAATTAAGAACACAAGCAACTAAATTATCCAGACTACGAGTTTGACATCTGTACAAACCATTTTTGAAAAACAAAAAGAAACTCTTTCAAGAGTCACCAGTATTTACACTGTGCAAACCAACCATCAAGCACTCTGGCCGCACCTGGCAGTCCTGTCTTAAAAATCGCCGGCTGGAGTCTTTGGATCCTGGGTTAAAGAAGGCCGAAGTTTCCGCCCGTCATTTTTGTTTGCATTTAAGAAAGACCGCTGGGTGGCTTAGCCTCCGCATAGTCTAGAAGAAGATGACGTCTTCCTTGTTAAGGTCTTCGGGGTGAATGTTGACGAGCACGCAGGGATTGGGCCCGAGACCTTGGGGGTGTTGCGGTGCCGTGATGGCGGTGGGTTGCACAGGGGACTTGTGGAAAGTTGCCGCCTGACTGCTGGTTAGAACTGAGGATTTTGAATCAAGTCCGAAAACATCCAAAGGGCTTTGATAATCTAATGAAAGGGACAATAAGTTAGTGTCATGGTACAAACAAACGTACTTTACAGTAGGGCTGCAACGACTAGTCGATGTTGTGGACACAAATAGATATTAAAACGTTGACAATGAGTAGTCCAACAGAGTGAGGCATCTTCATGAATATAATCTTTGCTCACAGTTGATCATGTGCAGGGTTGGGAGGATTACTTTAAAAATGTAATCTGATACAGTTACTTGTTGCCTTTTTAAAAATGTAATCAGTAATCCTAATACAGTGAAAGTCTGTGAGCTAGTGTCGCAACTTTTTTATTGTTATTTTTTGGCGCCTTCATTGGAGTGCATTTACTCACCGACTGAGAATCAGAGAGCAAGATAACGAATTGAAATCCAGTACTTACTTTAAATATTTTGAAGTATTTTTTGGGCCACCTTTATGTTGTTTTAGGGGGAGGCGCCCCTAATCAAAGCCCTGCAGACTGCCTGGCTGGGTGTGCGCAGGAAAGAACGAGAACGAGAGAGAGATATGCATAGTTTAGGCAGCACGACGAAGGAGCAGGACATAAATGCTTAGTGAGAGAAAGAACACAGAGCAGGTTCACCGGTCAAAATACAGTATGAACGACGCTATGATATGAATTGGCCGATCGGCATCATATATCTCAAGCCAAGAAGTGCTGGTCAGTCAGCTGCTCCTAGCTCCCACTCATCGGCCGATTGAAATACTGCCCGAGTTTTTTTCCAGAGACTTTCTCCGTTGGTGCGGTAAGCATTGGTTTTCCTGAGATTTTCATTTTTTCAAATTGAATCTTGGCTGCCCGAAAGGTTCCTCGTGGTGGAAGAAGGGTGTTTTTTTTCAATTACCGTATTTTCCGCACTATGAGGCGCACCGGATTATAGGGCGCACCCCGAAAAAATTGTTTTTGGTCCTATTTTTGACATACATAAAACGCACCGGATTATAAGGCAACGTGGACAAAACAGTCAGATAGTTCAGTCAAACTTATTACCCCCTTAACATTCCGAAAGCTTGCAAAGACGCAAATGCGTGTCGAGAACACGTGCGGATGCGGTGTCCGTACGATGTCACTCAAATGCATTGTTCCATCATTCGGAAGGTTAAAGTCTTGGGATTCAAGAAATGCCAACCATTCCTTAGTTTCTATTTTCTTTTTCGCTCACAACTTTACTGTATATATGACAATAAACACTTGGAATTGAGTTTAATTTAAAAATGGACACTCCATTCCATCCATTATCTGCACCGCTTATCACAGAAACATCGAGTTCAGTCTGAAACAAGATACAGGGATAATATATATAGCCTAAGTAGCTCACCAAAGTCGTTGTGTTCATAATAATGTGCAGCCGTGGTTCTCTTATATCCGTGAGTTTAGTAAATCCAGGAGAATAAAATATTTACAAATACAAAATAGTAAAAAAATGCTTTCTGTATGCCGTCAGCCACGTGCTATACGCATTCATATTTTTCGGCCAATTGCAGGCTTTGTTTTGCCGTTCAAGCCAATGCCAGCCTGTAAATGATAAAAAGGATCCTCCCCTTGACCTCCGAATAACTTTAGCCAATAGTGATCCATTCAAATGATGATTGACACATTGGTTAGCCAATGAAACGCCGGTAAATAAATCCCAGCATACACCGCGGACGACTTGGCGTTCGGGGGAAAATCTAGTCGGCGGCTGCAAGTTAGTTGCAAGACTTTGCGAATTAATATTGATCCATAAATAAGGCGCACTGTATTATAAGGCGCATGGTCAGCTTTTGAAAAAAATAAAGGCTTTTAGGTGCGCCTTATATTGCGGAAAATACGGTAAATGTTTTTCACCTAGCAAAGTAGAGAACCAGCGTTAACTGAAGTGCGAAGTAGCAAGGGGTCTCTACTATAATATTGAAGTCATGTAATTTAATTACTTTTGGAAAACTGTAAAACAATATGTGCTAAAAAAAAATAATAAAGAAACAATAAAAATAAAAGAATGCATTTTGTTCAAGATAGATGAAAAATGTATTATTGAAACAAAAAAAATCAGAGGAAACCAAGTTTAGGTAAATGCTAGTCGTCCTCCAAAAAATGCTCCAATTTTATGTAGTATAGTTAATTAAGCAAAAGCAATATACTTATATATCTTTCAAATCGCAGACAAGATATGTTAGTAGGTTTTAGTTTACATTAAGAAGACATTAAAACCCAATATCATTTTCAACACCACCATATTTGTTTTACTTTTTTGAAGTGTGGATCACAAACCTCTTGAAATTATTCAGATTTACTAGGTTAATAATTCTCACGACATAACAATACAGTGATCAAAATAGGGGATTTGGAACAACTATTAACAACAAATTCTCTCTCTCTCTCATATATATATATATATATATATATATATATATATATATGCTTGGGGTTGTCCATCGATTCGATGATGACCATCTTCTTTTATTTGTGAGTCTGCTGATGTTTGAACAGTCCGATCCTGGATCCACAGATGCGGTTACAGACAGAGCATGTGAAGGGGGTGCTGGGGGGAGCAGGGGTGGCCTGGCGAGCATGTCTCTTTGCACACTTTGCTGCACGGTGTTGCATGCGCTCTTCATGTAATCCACTCCCTGTGAGCAGTGGGAGCGCCAGAGGTCTCGGCAGGAAGCAAGTTCCTCCAGTGAGGAGAGGTTTATCCGACATCTCTTTAGGATGTTCTTCATTTGGTCTTTGAACCGCTTCTTCTGCCCACCAGCACTGCGTTGGCCTAGATGTAACTGACCATAGAGGATACGGCGTGGCAGTCTGTGGCTGGGCATTCGAACAACATGCCCCAGCCACCCGAGTTGGCGTTGGGCCATAATGGACTCCATGCTGCAGCTGCCTGCCCTCTCCAACACCTCTGTGTGCGGCACTCTGTCCCTCCATGTGATGCCAAGGATCTTCTGAAGACATCTTACATGGAAGATCTCCAGGCTCTTCAGATGTCGGCTGTAGATAGTCCATGCCTCACATCCATACAGTAATGTAGTGATGCATACAGCTCTGTAGACCAGCATTTTGGTGTGGAGTCTAAGGTTGTCGTTTTGAAAGACCCTTCTCCTTAGTCGACTGAAAGATGCTGATGCTTGCTTGAGACAGCTCTGGATCTCATCATCCAATGAGCAGGTGTCAGACACTATGCTCCCCAGATATTTGAAGGTGGGCACCATGAGCAGGTGTTCCCCTGCTGCTGTGAGGATTATTGGGTTTGGTGGGAGGTCAGCACTGGACTGACAGAGTACCTCTGTCTTCTGGGTGTTGATCGTCAGTCCCATTCTGGTGGATGCAGTTACAGCTGCCGAGAGAATGTTTTGCAGAGCCTCTGGTGTATGGGCAACCAGGGCACAGTCATCAGCGTACTGTAGCTCAATGATGGTCTCTGAGGTCAGCTTGGTAGTTGCCTGTAGCCTCCTGATGTTAAACAGGTTACCATCAACCCTGAAGTTGATGGTAACTCCAGCCTGCTTCTCCATCCTTCTACGTAGCAGTGTTGTAACGCAGACAAGGAAGATGTTGAAGAGAACTGGAGCCAGGTCACAGCCTTGCCTCACTCCAGTTTCCACGCCAAAGGGCTCTGAGCTGTGTCTTCCAACTACCACTCTGGCCGTCATCCCTGAATGGAACTGTGCAAGAATGGAGAGAAACTTGGGTGGACACCCAAATCTCTTCAGGACTTGCCACAGTAGGTCCCTGTTCACTGTGTCAAATGCCTTTGAGAGATCGACAAAGGCGATGAACAAGTCCTTGTGCTGCTCCCGGCATTTCTCTTGGAGCTGACGTGTCACAAAGATCATGTCGACTGTTCCCCTGTCCTTTCAAAAACCACACTGACTCTGGCATGACGTGTTCCGATATTGTGGAGATGAGTCTGCGCAGCATGACCTTGGCAAGGACCTTTCCAGCAGTGGCCAACAAAGAGATACCCCTACTGTTGGAGCAGATGGATTTATCTCCTTTATTCTTGAAGATGGTCACAATGTTGGCATCTTTCCACAGTTGCGGGACACACTCTCGTCTCCACACCTCTGAATTGTGGTGAAACAGTGTCCGTGTACAGAGGAAGCCTCCTACCTTGAGAAGTTCAGCTGGGATGTCGTCAGGTCCAGGGGATTTATTGTTTTTCAGGGTTTTGACTGCATACAGGATTTCATTGAAAGTTGGCTGGAGGTCGAGGTCTGGCAATGTAGGATGTTCAGGGAGCTCTGCAAGGACAGTTGGGTCCACTGGGGTGGGCTGGTTGAGCAGGGTGTTGAAATGCTCAGCCCACTGCTCCACTATCATAGCCTGATCCTTGATTAGAGATGTTCCATCAGCAGATCTAACAGGTGCCAGGGAGCAGTTTCTGGGGCCATAGATGGTTTTTACTGCATCATAGAAACTGTGCATGTCGCTTCTATCAGCGTGAGACTGGATTTCATTGGCTTTTGAAATCCACCACTCATCTTGCAGTTTTCTGAGAGTTGTCTGGGCCTCGGAACGAAGGGCTTGCCATAGCTTTTTATGGAATTGAGATTGTGGGTTGTTCAGGGTGGCTCTGTGCGCCTTGTGCATTCTGTCCAGGAGGGTTGAGATCTCTCCGGCATTCTGGTCAAACCAGTCCTGGTGTTTTTTGGTTTTAAAACCAATGGTTTGGGCTGCAGTGTCAAAGAGGGTGGTAGATATATAGGTCCACTTCTCATCCATCCCAGCCTCTGAGATGACCAGCTGCTCAATGTCTGCCAGCCTCTCAGCTAGCGA
>NW_028283136.1:0-85000 GCF_059441175.1 Urocampus carinirostris
AAAGAAAATTGAAAGATGTTCCTTTTTCTAGAATGGGTTTTCCGACAGTCAACTTTTTTCCTGTTCATTCCCTGATGGACTAGTGGCTAGGATCCAGCACTCTCACTGCTGTGGCCCGGGTTCGATTCCCGGTCAGGTCTATTATAATAGACGGAAAGACAGAAAATTCTTATTGGAGAAAGCATTGAAAGAGGTTCCTTTTTCTAGAATGGGTTTTCCGACAGTCAACTTTTTTTCTAGTAAAGTCCTTGGTGGTCTAGTGGCTAGGATCCAGCACTTTCACTGCTGTGGCCTGGGTTCGATTCCAGGTCAGGTCTATTATTATAGACGGAAAGACAGAAAATTCTTATTGGAGAAAGCATTGAAAGAGGTTCCTTTTATAGAATGGATTTGACGACAGTCAACTTTTTTTCTAGTAAAGTCCTTGGTGGTCTAGTGGCTAGGATTCAGCACTTTCACTGCTGTGGCCTGGGTTCGATTCCAGGTCAGGGAAACTGTTACACGCAGATAGAAAATTCCTCTTGAGGAATTGGAATGAACATTGAAAGAGGTTCCTTTTTCTAGAATGGGTTTTCCGACAGTCAACTTTTTTCCTGTACAGTCCCTGATGGTCTAGTGGCTAGGATCCAGCACTCTCACTGCTGTGGCCCGGGTTCGATTCCCGGTCAGGTCTATTATAATAGACGGAAAGACAGAAATTTTTTATCGGAGAAAGCATTGAAAGAGGTTCCTTTTATAGAATGGATTTGACGACAGTCAACTTTTTTCTAGTAAAGTCCTTGGTGGTCTAGTGGCTAGGATCCAGCACTCTCACTGCTGTGGCCCGGGTTTGATTCCCGGTCAGGGAAACTATGACAGACAGACAGACAGACAGACAGACAGACAGACAGACAGACAGACAGACAGACAGACAGACAGACAGACAGACAGACAGACAGACAGACAGACAGACAGACAGACAGACAGACAGACAGACAGACAGACAGACAGACAGACAGACAGACAGACAGACAGACAGACAGACAGACAGACAGACAGACAGACAGACAGACAGACAGACAGACAGACAGACAGACAGACAGACAGACAGACAGACAGACAGACAGACAGACAGACAGACAGACAGACAGACAGACAGACAGACAGACAGACAGACAGACAGACAGACAGACAGACAGACAGACAGACAGACAGACAGACAGACAGACAGACAGACAGACAGACAGACAGACAGACAGACAGACAGACAGACAGACAGACAGACAGACAGACAGACAGACAGACAGACAGACAGACAGACAGACAGACAGACAGACAGACAGACAGACAGACAGACAGACAGACAGACAGACAGACAGACAGACAGACAGACAGACAGACAGACAGACAGACAGACAGACAGACAGACAGACAGACAGACAGACAGACAGACAGACAGACAGACAGACAGACAGACAGACAGACAGACAGACAGACAGACAGACAGACAGACAGACAGACAGACAGACAGACAGACAGACAGACAGACAGACAGACAGACAGACAGACAGACAATTCTTTTTGGAGAAAGCATTGAAAGAGGTTCTTTTTATAGAATGGATTTGACGACAGTCAACTTTTTTTCTAGTAAAGTCCTTGGTGGTCTAGTGGCTAGGATCCAGCACTTTCACTGCTGTGGCCCGGGTTCGATTCCAGGTCAGGGAAACTGTTACACGCAGATAGAAAATTCCTCTTGAGGAATTGGAAAGAAAATTGAAAGATGTTCCTTTTTCTAGAATGGGTTTTCCGACAGTCAACTTTTTTCCTGTTCATTCCCTGATGGACTAGTGGCTAGGATCCAGCACTCTCACTGCTGTGGCCCGGGTTCGATTCCCGGTCAGGTCTATTATAATAGACGGAAAGACAGAAAATTCTTATTGGAGAAAGCATTGAAAGAGGTTCCTTTTTCTAGAATGGGTTTTCCGACAGTCAACTTTTTTTCTAGTAAAGTCCTTGGTGGTCTAGTGGCTAGGATCCAGCACTTTCACTGCTGTGGCCTGGGTTCGATTCCAGGTCAGGTCTATTATTATAGACGGAAAGACAGAAAATTCTTATTGGAGAAAGCATTGAAAGAGGTTCCTTTTATAGAATGGATTTGACGACAGTCAACTTTTTTTCTAGTAAAGTCCTTGGTGGTCTAGTGGCTAGGATCCAGCACTTTCACTGCTGTGGCCTGGGTTCGATTCCAGGTCAGGTCTATTATTATAGACGGAAAGACAGAAAATTCTTATTGGAGAAAGCATTGAAAGAGGTTCCTTTTATAGAATGGATTTGACGACAGTCAACTTTTTTTCTAGTAAAGTCCTTGGTGGTCTAGTGGCTAGGATCCAGCACTTTCACTGCTGTGGCCCGGGTTCGATTCCAGGTCAGGGAAACTGTTACACGCAGATAGAAAATTCCTCTTGAGGAATTGGAATGAACATTGAAAGAGGTTCCTTTTTCTAGAATGGGTTTTCCGACAGTCAACTTTTTTTCTAGTAAAGTCCTTGGTGGTCTAGTGGCTAAGATCCAGCACTTTCACTGCTGTGGCCCGGGTTCGATTCCAGGTCAGGGAAACTGTTACACGCAGATAGAAAATTCCTCTTGAGGAATTGGAAAGAAAATTGAAAGATGTTCCTTTTTCTAGAATGGGTTTTCCGACAGTCAACTTTTTTCCTGTTCATTCCCTGATGGACTAGTGGCTAGGATCCAGCACTCTCACTGCTGTGGCCCGGGTTCGATTCCCGGTCAGGTCTATTATAATAGACGGAAAGACAGAAAATTCTTATTGGAGAAAGCATTGAAAGAGGTTCCTTTTTCTAGAATGGGTTTTCCGACAGTCAACTTTTTTTCTAGTAAAGTCCTTGGTGGTCTAGTGGCTAGGATCCAGCACTTTCACTGCTGTGGCCCGGGTTCGATTCCAGGTCAGGTCTATTATTATAGACGGAAAGACAGAAAATTCTTATTGGAGAAAGCATTGAAAGAGGTTCCTTTTATAGAATGGATTTGACGACAGTCAACTTTTTTTCTAGTAAAGTCCTTGGTGGTCTAGTGGCTAAGATCCAGCACTTTCACTGCTGTGGCCCGGGTTCGATTCCAGGTCAGGGAAACTGTTACACGCAGATAGAAAATTCCTCTTGAGGAATTGGAAAGAAAATTGAAAGATGTTCCTTTTTCTAGAATGGGTTTTCCGACAGTCAACTTTTTTCCTGTTCATTCCCTGATGGACTAGTGGCTAGGATCCAGCACTCTCACTGCTGTGGCCCGGGTTCGATTCCCGGTCAGGTCTATTATAATAGACGGAAAGACAGAAAATTCTTATTGGAGAAAGCATTGAAAGAGGTTCCTTTTTCTAGAATGGGTTTTCCGACAGTCAACTTTTTTTCTAGTAAAGTCCTTGGTGGTCTAGTGGCTAGGATCCAGCACTTTCACTGCTGTGGCCTGGGTTCGATTCCAGGTCAGGTCTATTATTATAGACGGAAAGACAGAAAATTCTTATTGGAGAAAGCATTGAAAGAGGTTCCTTTTATAGAATGGATTTGACGACAGTCAACTTTTTTTCTAGTAAAGTCCTTGGTGGTCTAGTGGCTAGGATTCAGCACTTTCACTGCTGTGGCCTGGGTTCGATTCCAGGTCAGGGAAACTGTTACACGCAGATAGAAAATTCCTCTTGAGGAATTGGAATGAACATTGAAAGAGGTTCCTTTTTCTAGAATGGGTTTTCCGACAGTCAACTTTTTTCCTGTACAGTCCCTGATGGTCTAGTGGCTAGGATCCAGCACTCTCACTGCTGTGGCCCGGGTTCGATTCCCGGTCAGGTCTATTATAATAGACGGAAAGACAGAAATTTTTTATCGGAGAAAGCATTGAAAGAGGTTCCTTTTATAGAATGGATTTGACGACAGTCAACTTTTTTCTAGTAAAGTCCTTGGTGGTCTAGTGGCTAGGATCCAGCACTCTCACTGCTGTGGCCCGGGTTTGATTCCCGGTCAGGGAAACTATGACAGACAGACAGACAGACAGACAGACAGACAGACAGACAGACAGACAGACAGACAGACAGACAGACAGACAGACAGACAGACAGACAGACAGACAGACAGACAGACAGACAGACAGACAGACAGACAGACAGACAGACAGACAGACAGACAGACAGACAGACAGACAGACAGACAGACAGACAGACAGACAGACAGACAGACAGACAGACAGACAGACAGACAGACAGACAGACAGACAGACAGACAGACAGACAGACAGACAGACAGACAGACAGACAGACAGACAGACAGACAGACAGACAGACAGACAGACAGACAGACAGACAGACAGACAGACAGACAGACAGACAGACAGACAGACAGACAGACAGACAGACAGACAGACAGACAGACAGACAGACAGACAGACAGACAGACAGACAGACAGACAGACAGACAGACAGACAGACAGACAGACAGACAGACAGACAGACAGACAGACAGACAGACAGACAGACAGACAGACAGACAGACAGACAGACAGACAGACAGACAGACAGACAGACAGACAGACAGACAGACAGACAGACAGACAGACAGACAGACAGACAGACAGACAGACAGACAGACAGACAGACAGACAGACAGACAGACAGACAGACAGACAGACAGACAGACAGACAGACAGACAGACAGACAGACAGACAGACAGACAGACAGACAGACAGACAGACAGACAGACAGACAGACAGACAGACAGACAGACAGACAGACAGACAGACAGACAGACAGACAGACAGACAGACAGACAGACAGACAGACAGACAGACAGACAGACAGACAGACAGACAGACAGACAGACAGACAGACAGACAGACAGACAGACAGACAGACAGACAGACAGACAGACAGACAGACAGACAGACAGACAGACAGACAGACAGACAGACAGACAGACAGACAGACAGACAGACAGACAGACAGACAGACAGACAGACAGACAGACAGACAGACAGACAGACAGACAGACAGACAGACAGACAGACAGACAGACAGACAGACAGACAGACAGACAGACAGACAGACAGACAGACAGACAGACAGACAGACAGACAGACAGACAGACAGACAGACAGACAGACAATTCTTATTGGAGAAAGCATTGAAAGAGGTTCTTTTTATAGAATGGATTTGACGACAGTCAACTTTTTTTCTAGTAAAGTCCTTGGTGGTCTAGTGGCTAAGATCCAGCACTTTCACTGCTGTGGCCCGGGTTCGATTCCAGGTCAGGGAAACTGTTACACGCAGATAGAAAATTCCTCTTGAGGAATTGGAAAGAAAATTGAAAGATGTTCCTTTTTCTAGAATGGGTTTTCCGACAGTCAACTTTTTTCCTGTTCATTCCCTGATGGACTAGTGGCTAGGATCCAGCACTCTCACTGCTGTGGCCCGGGTTCGATTCCCGGTCAGGTCTATTATAATAGACGGAAAGACAGAAAATTCTTATTGGAGAAAGCATTGAAAGAGGTTCCTTTTTCTAGAATGGGTTTTCCGACAGTCAACTTTTTTTCTAGTAAAGTCCTTGGTGGTCTAGTGGCTAGGATTCAGCACTTTCACTGCTGTGGCCTGGGTTCGATTCCAGGTCAGGTCTATTATTATAGACGGAAAGACAGAAAATTCTTATTGGAGAAAGCATTGAAAGAGGTTCCTTTTATAGAATGGATTTGACGACAGTCAACTTTTTTTCTAGTAAAGTCCTTGGTGGTCTAGTGGCTAAGATCCAGCACTTTCACTGCTGTGGCCCGGGTTCGATTCTTTCACTGCTGTGGCCCGGGTTCGATTCCAGGTCAGGGAAACTGTTACACGCAGATAGAAAATTCCTCTTGAGGAATTGGAAAGAAAATTGAAAGATGTTCCTTTTTCTAGAATGGGTTTTCCGACAGTCAACTTTTTTCCTGTTCATTCCCTGATGGACTAGTGGCTAGGATCCAGCACTCTCACTGCTGTGGCCCGGGTTCGATTCCCGGTCAGGTCTATTATAATAGACGGAAAGACAGAAAATTCTTATTGGAGAAAGCATTGAAAGAGGTTCCTTTTTCTAGAATGGGTTTTCCGACAGTCAACTTTTTTTCTAGTAAAGTCCTTGGTGGTCTAGTGGCTAGGATCCAGCACTTTCACTGCTGTGGCCTGGGTTCGATTCCAGGTCAGGTCTATTATTATAGACGGAAAGACAGAAAATTCTTATTGGAGAAAGCATTGAAAGAGGTTCCTTTTATAGAATGGATTTGACGACAGTCAACTTTTTTTCTAGTAAAGTCCTTGGTGGTCTAGTGGCTAGGATTCAGCACTTTCACTGCTGTGGCCTGGGTTCGATTCCAGGTCAGGGAAACTGTTACACGCAGATAGAAAATTCCTCTTGAGGAATTGGAATGAACATTGAAAGAGGTTCCTTTTTCTAGAATGGGTTTTCCGACAGTCAACTTTTTTCCTGTACAGTCCCTGATGGTCTAGTGGCTAGGATCCAGCACTCTCACTGCTGTGGCCCGGGTTCGATTCCCGGTCAGGTCTATTATAATAGACGGAAAGACAGAAATTTTTTATCGGAGAAAGCATTGAAAGAGGTTCCTTTTATAGAATGGATTTGACGACAGTCAACTTTTTTCTAGTAAAGTCCTTGGTGGTCTAGTGGCTAGGATCCAGCACTCTCACTGCTGTGGCCCGGGTTTGATTCCCGGTCAGGGAAACTATGACAGACAGACAGACAGACAGACAGACAGACAGACAGACAGACAGACAGACAGACAGACAGACAGACAGACAGACAGACAGACAGACAGACAGACAGACAGACAGACAGACAGACAGACAGACAGACAGACAGACAGACAGACAGACAGACAGACAGACAGACAGACAGACAGACAGACAGACAGACAGACAGACAGACAGACAGACAGACAGACAGACAGACAGACAGACAGACAGACAGACAGACAGACAGACAGACAGACAGACAGACAGACAGACAGACAGACAGACAGACAGACAGACAGACAGACAGACAGACAGACAGACAGACAGACAGACAGACAGACAGACAGACAGACAGACAGACAGACAGACAGACAGACAGACAGACAGACAGACAGACAGACAGACAGACAGACAGACAGACAGACAGACAGACAGACAGACAGACAGACAGACAGACAGACAGACAGACAGACAGACAGACAGACAGACAGACAGACAGACAGACAGACAGACAGACAGACAGACAGACAGACAGACAATTCTTTTTGGAGAAAGCATTGAAAGAGGTTCTTTTTATAGAATGGATTTGACGACAGTCAACTTTTTTTCTAGTAAAGTCCTTGGTGGTCTAGTGGCTAGGATCCAGCACTTTCACTGCTGTGGCCCGGGTTCGATTCCAGGTCAGGGAAACTGTTACACGCAGATAGAAAATTCCTCTTGAGGAATTGGAAAGAAAATTGAAAGATGTTCCTTTTTCTAGAATGGGTTTTCCGACAGTCAACTTTTTTTCTAGTAAAGTCCTTGGTGGTCTAGTGGCTAGGATCCAGCACTTTCACTGCTGTGGCCTGGGTTCGATTCCAGGTCAGGTCTATTATAATAGACGGAAAGACAGAAATTTTTTTATCGGAGAAAGCATTGAAAGAGGTTCCTTTTATAGAATGGATTTGACGACAGTCAACTTTTTTCTAGTAAAGTCCTTGGTGGTCTAGTGGCTAGGATCCAGCACTCTCACTGCTGTGGCCCGGGTTCGATTCCCGGTCAGGGAAACTATGACAGACAGACAGACAGACAGACAGACAGACAGACAGACAGACAGACAGACAGACAGACAGACAGACAGACAGACAGACAGACAGACAGACAGACAGACAGACAGACAGACAGACAGACAGACAGACAGACAGACAGACAGACAGACAGACAGACAGACAGACAGACAGACAGACAGACAGACAGACAGACAGACAGACAGACAGACAGACAGACAGACAGACAGACAGACAGACAGACAGACAGACAGACAGACAGACAGACAGACAGACAGACAGACAGACAGACAGACAGACAGACAGACAGACAGACAGACAGACAGACAGACAGACAGACAGACAGACAGACAGACAGACAGACAGACAGACAGACAGACAGACAGACAGACAGACAGACAGACAGACAGACAGACAGACAGACAGACAGACAGACAGACAGACAGACAGACAGACAGACAGACAGACAGACAGACAGACAGACAGACAGACAGACAGACAGACAGACAGACAGACAGACAGACAGACAGACAGACAGACAGACAGACAGACAGACAGACAGACAGACAGACAGACAGACAGACAGACAGACAGACAGACAGACAGACAGACAGACAGACAGACAGACAGACAGACAGACAGACAGACAGACAGACAGACAGACAGACAGACAGACAGACAGACAGACAGACAGACAGACAGACAGACAGACAGACAGACAGACAGACAGACAGACAGACAGACAGACAGACAGACAGACAGACAGACAGACAGACAGACAGACAGACAGACAGACAGACAGACAGACAGACAGACAGACAGACAGACAGACAGACAGACAGACAGACAGACAGACAGACAGACAGACAGACAGACAGACAGACAGACAGACAGACAGACAGACAGACAGACAGACAGACAGACAGACAGACAGACAGACAGACAGACAGACAGACAGACAGACAGACAGACAGACAGACAGACAGACAGACAGACAGACAGACAGACAGACAGACAGACAGACAGACAGACAGACAGACAGACAGACAGACAGACAGACAGACAGACAGACAGACAGACAGACAGACAGACAGACAGACAGACAGACAGACAGACAGACAGACAGACAGACAGACAGACAGACAGACAGACAGACAGACAGACAGACAGACAGACAGACAGACAGACAGACAGACAGACAGACAGACAGACAGACAGACAGACAGACAGACAGACAGACAGACAGACAGACAGACAGACAGACAGACAGACAGACAGACAGACAGACAGACAGACAGACAGACAGACAGACAGACAGACAGACAGACAGACAGACAGACAGACAGACAGACAGACAGACAGACAGACAGACAGACAGACAGACAGACAGACAGACAGACAGACAGACAGACAGACAGACAGACAGACAGACAGACAGACAGACAGACAGACAGACAGACAGACAGACAGACAGACAGACAGACAGACAGACAGACAGACAGACAGACAGACAGACAGACAGACAGACAGACAGACAGACAGACAGACAGACAGACAGACAGACAGACAGACAGACAGACAGACAGACAGACAGACAGACAGACAGACAGACAGACAGACAGACAGACAGACAGACAGACAGACAGACAGACAGACAGACAGACAGACAGACAGACAGACAGACAGACAGACAGACAGACAGACAGACAGACAGACAGACAGACAGACAGACAGACAGACAGACAGACAGACAGACAGACAGACAGACAGACAGACAGACAGACAGACAGACAGACAGACAGACAGACAGACAGACAGACAGACAGACAGACAGACAGACAGACAGACAGACAGACAGACAGACAGACAGACAGACAGACAGACAGACAGACAGACAGACAGACAGACAGACAGACAGACAGACAGACAGACAGACAGACAGACAGACAGACAGACAGACAGACAGACAGACAGACAGACAGACAGACAGACAGACAGACAGACAGACAGACAGACAGACAGACAGACAGACAGACAGACAGACAGACAGACAGACAGACAGACAGACAGACAGACAGACAGACAGACAGACAGACAGACAGACAGACAGACAGACAGACAGACAGACAGACAGACAGACAGACAGACAGACAGACAGACAGACAGACAGACAGACAGACAGACAGACAGACAGACAGACAGACAGACAGACAGACAGACAGACAGACAGACAGACAGACAGACAGACAGACAGACAGACAGACAGACAGACAGACAGACAGACAGACAGACAGACAGACAGACAGACAGACAATTCTTTTTGGAGAAAGCATTGAAAGAGGTTCTTTTTCTAGAATGGATTTGACGACAGTCAACTTTTTTTCTAGTAAAGTCCTTGGTGGTCTAGTGGCTAGGATCCAGCACTTTCACTGCTGTGGCCCGGGTTCGATTCCAGGTCAGGGAAACTGTTACACGCAGATAGAAAATTCCTCTTGAGGAATTGGAAAGAAAATTGAAAGATGTTCCTTTTTCTAGAATGGGTTTTCCGACAGTCAACTTTTTTCCTGTTCATTCCCTGATGGACTAGTGGCTAGGATCCAGCACTCTCACTGCTGTGGCCCGGGTTCGATTCCCGGTCAGGTCTATTATAATAGACGGAAAGACAGACAATTCTTATTGGAGAAAGCATTGAAAGAGGTTCCTTTTTCTAGAATGGGTTTTCCGACAGTCAACTTTTTTTCTAGTAAAGTCCTTGGTGGTCTAGTGGCTAGGATCCAGCACTTTCACTGCTGTGGCCCGGGTTCGATTCCAGGTCAGGGAAACTGTTACACGCAGATAGAAAATTCCTCTTGAGGAATTGGAAAGAAAATTGAAAGATGTTCCTTTTTCTAGAATGGGTTTTCCGACAGTCAACTTTTTTCCTGTTCATTCCCTGATGGACTAGTGGCTAGGATCCAGCACTCTCACTGCTGTGGCCCGGGTTCGATTCCCGGTCAGGTCTATTATAATAGACGGAAAGACAGAAAATTCTTATTGGAGAAAGCATTGAAAGAGGTTCCTTTTTCTAGAATGGGTTTTCCGACAGTCAACTTTTTTTCTAGTAAAGTCCTTGGTGGTCTAGTGGCTAGGATCCAGCACTTTCACTGCTGTGGCCTGGGTTCGATTCCAGGTCAGGTCTATTATTATAGACGGAAAGACAGAAAATTCTTATTGGAGAAAGCATTGAAAGAGGTTCCTTTTATAGAATGGATTTGACGACAGTCAACTTTTTTTCTAGTAAAGTCCTTGGTGGTCTAGTGGCTAGGATCCAGCACTTTCACTGCTGTGGCCTGGGTTCGATTCCAGGTCAGGTCTATTATTATAGACGGAAAGACAGAAAATTCTTATTGGAGAAAGCATTGAAAGAGGTTCCTTTTATAGAATGGATTTGACGACAGTCAACTTTTTTTCTAGTAAAGTCCTTGGTGGTCTAGTGGCTAGGATCCAGCACTTTCACTGCTGTGGCCCGGGTTCGATTCCAGGTCAGGGAAACTGTTACACGCAGATAGAAAATTCCTCTTGAGGAATTGGAATGAACATTGAAAGAGGTTCCTTTTTCTAGAATGGGTTTTCCGACAGTCAACTTTTTTTCTAGTAAAGTCCTTGGTGGTCTAGTGGCTAAGATCCAGCACTTTCACTGCTGTGGCCCGGGTTCGATTCCAGGTCAGGGAAACTGTTACACGCAGATAGAAAATTCCTCTTGAGGAATTGGAAAGAAAATTGAAAGATGTTCCTTTTTCTAGAATGGGTTTTCCGACAGTCAACTTTTTTCCTGTTCATTCCCTGATGGACTAGTGGCTAGGATCCAGCACTCTCACTGCTGTGGCCCGGGTTCGATTCCCGGTCAGGTCTATTATAATAGACGGAAAGACAGAAAATTCTTATTGGAGAAAGCATTGAAAGAGGTTCCTTTTTCTAGAATGGGTTTTCCGACAGTCAACTTTTTTTCTAGTAAAGTCCTTGGTGGTCTAGTGGCTAGGATCCAGCACTTTCACTGCTGTGGCCCGGGTTCGATTCCAGGTCAGGTCTATTATTATAGACGGAAAGACAGAAAATTCTTATTGGAGAAAGCATTGAAAGAGGTTCCTTTTATAGAATGGATTTGACGACAGTCAACTTTTTTTCTAGTAAAGTCCTTGGTGGTCTAGTGGCTAAGATCCAGCACTTTCACTGCTGTGGCCCGGGTTCGATTCCAGGTCAGGGAAACTGTTACACGCAGATAGAAAATTCCTCTTGAGGAATTGGAAAGAAAATTGAAAGATGTTCCTTTTTCTAGAATGGGTTTTCCGACAGTCAACTTTTTTCCTGTTCATTCCCTGATGGACTAGTGGCTAGGATCCAGCACTCTCACTGCTGTGGCCCGGGTTCGATTCCCGGTCAGGTCTATTATAATAGACGGAAAGACAGAAAATTCTTATTGGAGAAAGCATTGAAAGAGGTTCCTTTTTCTAGAATGGGTTTTCCGACAGTCAACTTTTTTTCTAGTAAAGTCCTTGGTGGTCTAGTGGCTAGGATCCAGCACTTTCACTGCTGTGGCCTGGGTTCGATTCCAGGTCAGGTCTATTATTATAGACGGAAAGACAGAAAATTCTTATTGGAGAAAGCATTGAAAGAGGTTCCTTTTATAGAATGGATTTGACGACAGTCAACTTTTTTTCTAGTAAAGTCCTTGGTGGTCTAGTGGCTAGGATTCAGCACTTTCACTGCTGTGGCCTGGGTTCGATTCCAGGTCAGGGAAACTGTTACACGCAGATAGAAAATTCCTCTTGAGGAATTGGAATGAACATTGAAAGAGGTTCCTTTTTCTAGAATGGGTTTTCCGACAGTCAACTTTTTTCCTGTACAGTCCCTGATGGTCTAGTGGCTAGGATCCAGCACTCTCACTGCTGTGGCCCGGGTTCGATTCCCGGTCAGGTCTATTATAATAGACGGAAAGACAGAAATTTTTTATCGGAGAAAGCATTGAAAGAGGTTCCTTTTATAGAATGGATTTGACGACAGTCAACTTTTTTCTAGTAAAGTCCTTGGTGGTCTAGTGGCTAGGATCCAGCACTCTCACTGCTGTGGCCCGGGTTTGATTCCCGGTCAGGGAAACTATGACAGACAGACAGACAGACAGACAGACAGACAGACAGACAGACAGACAGACAGACAGACAGACAGACAGACAGACAGACAGACAGACAGACAGACAGACAGACAGACAGACAGACAGACAGACAGACAGACAGACAGACAGACAGACAGACAGACAGACAGACAGACAGACAGACAGACAGACAGACAGACAGACAGACAGACAGACAGACAGACAGACAGACAGACAGACAGACAGACAGACAGACAGACAGACAGACAGACAGACAGACAGACAGACAGACAGACAGACAGACAGACAGACAGACAGACAGACAGACAGACAATTCTTTTTGGAGAAAGCATTGAAAGAGGTTCCTTTTTCTAGAATGGGTTTTCCGACAGTCAACTTTTTTCCTGTACAGTCCCTGATGGTCTAGTGGCTAGGATCCAGCACTCTCACTGCTGTGGCCCGGGTTCGATTCCCGGTCAGGTCTATTATAATAGACGGAAAGACAGAAATTTTTTATCGGAGAAAGCATTGAAAGAGGTTCCTTTTATAGAATGGATTTGACGACAGTCAACTTTTTTCTAGTAAAGTCCTTGGTGGTCTAGTGGCTAGGATCCAGCACTCTCACTGCTGTGGCCCGGGTTTGATTCCCGGTCAGGGAAACTATGACAGACAGACAGACAGACAGACAGACAGACAGACAGACAGACAGACAGACAGACAGACAGACAGACAGACAGACAGACAGACAGACAGACAGACAGACAGACAGACAGACAGACAGACAGACAGACAGACAGACAGACAGACAGACAGACAGACAGACAGACAGACAGACAGACAGACAGACAGACAGACAGACAGACAGACAGACAGACAGACAGACAGACAGACAGACAGACAGACAGACAGACAGACAGACAGACAGACAGACAGACAGACAGACAGACAGACAGACAGACAGACAGACAGACAGACAGACAGACAGACAGACAGACAGACAGACAGACAGACAGACAGACAGACAGACAGACAGACAGACAGACAGACAGACAGACAGACAGACAGACAGACAGACAGACAGACAGACAGACAGACAGACAGACAGACAGACAGACAGACAGACAGACAGACAGACAGACAGACAGACAGACAGACAGACAGACAGACAGACAGACAGACAGACAGACAGACAGACAGACAGACAGACAGACAGACAGACAGACAGACAGACAGACAGACAGACAGACAGACAGACAGACAGACAGACAGACAGACAGACAGACAGACAGACAGACAGACAGACAGACAGACAGACAGACAGACAGACAGACAGACAGACAGACAGACAGACAGACAGACAGACAGACAGACAGACAGACAGACAGACAGACAGACAGACAGACAGACAGACAGACAGACAGACAGACAGACAGACAGACAGACAGACAGACAGACAGACAGACAGACAGACAGACAGACAGACAGACAGACAGACAGACAGACAGACAGACAGACAGACAGACAGACAGACAGACAGACAGACAGACAGACAGACAGACAGACAGACAGACAGACAGACAGACAGACAGACAGACAGACAGACAGACAGACAGACAGACAGACAGACAGACAGACAGACAGACAGACAGACAGACAGACAGACAGACAGACAGACAGACAGACAGACAGACAGACAGACAGACAGACAGACAGACAGACAGACAGACAGACAGACAGACAGACAGACAGACAGACAGACAGACAGACAGACAGACAGACAGACAGACAGACAGACAGACAGACAGACAGACAGACAGACAGACAGACAGACAGACAGACAGACAGACAGACAGACAGACAGACAGACAGACAGACAGACAGACAGACAGACAGACAGACAGACAGACAGACAGACAGACAGACAGACAGACAGACAGACAGACAGACAGACAGACAGACAGACAGACAGACAGACAGACAGACAGACAGACAGACAGACAGACAGACAGACAGACAGACAGACAGACAGACAGACAGACAGACAGACAGACAGACAGACAGACAGACAGACAGACAGACAGACAGACAGACAGACAGACAGACAGACAGACAGACAGACAGACAGACAGACAGACAGACAGACAGACAGACAGACAGACAGACAGACAGACAGACAGACAGACAGACAGACAGACAGACAGACAGACAGACAGACAGACAGACAGACAGACAGACAGACAGACAGACAGACAGACAGACAGACAGACAGACAGACAGACAGACAGACAGACAGACAGACAGACAGACAGACAGACAGACAGACAGACAGACAGACAGACAGACAGACAGACAGACAGACAGACAGACAGACAGACAGACAGACAGACAGACAGACAGACAGACAGACAGACAGACAGACAGACAGACAGACAGACAGACAGACAGACAGACAGACAGACAGACAGACAGACAGACAGACAGACAGACAGACAGACAGACAGACAGACAGACAGACAGACAGACAGACAGACAGACAGACAGACAGACAGACAGACAGACAGACAGACAGACAGACAGACAGACAGACAGACAGACAGACAGACAGACAGACAGACAGACAGACAGACAGACAGACAGACAGACAGACAGACAGACAGACAGACAGACAGACAGACAGACAGACAGACAGACAGACAATTCTTATTGGAGAAAGCATTGAAAGAGGTTCTTTTTATAGAATGGATTTGACGACAGTCAACTTTTTTTCTAGTAAAGTCCTTGGTGGTCTAGTGGCTAAGATCCAGCACTTTCACTGCTGTGGCCCGGGTTCGATTCCAGGTCAGGGAAACTGTTACACGCAGATAGAAAATTCCTCTTGAGGAATTGGAAAGAAAATTGAAAGATGTTCCTTTTTCTAGAATGGGTTTTCCGACAGTCAACTTTTTTCCTGTTCATTCCCTGATGGACTAGTGGCTAGGATCCAGCACTCTCACTGCTGTGGCCCGGGTTCGATTCCCGGTCAGGTCTATTATAATAGACGGAAAGACAGAAAATTCTTATTGGAGAAAGCATTGAAAGAGGTTCCTTTTTCTAGAATGGGTTTTCCGACAGTCAACTTTTTTTCTAGTAAAGTCCTTGGTGGTCTAGTGGCTAGGATTCAGCACTTTCACTGCTGTGGCCTGGGTTCGATTCCAGGTCAGGTCTATTATTATAGACGGAAAGACAGAAAATTCTTATTGGAGAAAGCATTGAAAGAGGTTCCTTTTATAGAATGGATTTGACGACAGTCAACTTTTTTTCTAGTAAAGTCCTTGGTGGTCTAGTGGCTAAGATCCAGCACTTTCACTGCTGTGGCCCGGGTTCGATTCCAGGTCAGGGAAACTGTTACACGCAGATAGAAAATTCCTCTTGAGGAATTGGAAAGAAAATTGAAAGATGTTCCTTTTTCTAGAATGGGTTTTCCGACAGTCAACTTTTTTCCTGTTCATTCCCTGATGGACTAGTGGCTAGGATCCAGCACTCTCACTGCTGTGGCCCGGGTTCGATTCCCGGTCAGGTCTATTATAATAGACGGAAAGACAGAAAATTCTTATTGGAGAAAGCATTGAAAGAGGTTCCTTTTTCTAGAATGGGTTTTCCGACAGTCAACTTTTTTTCTAGTAAAGTCCTTGGTGGTCTAGTGGCTAGGATCCAGCACTTTCACTGCTGTGGCCTGGGTTCGATTCCAGGTCAGGTCTATTATTATAGACGGAAAGACAGAAAATTCTTATTGGAGAAAGCATTGAAAGAGGTTCCTTTTATAGAATGGATTTGACGACAGTCAACTTTTTTTCTAGTAAAGTCCTTGGTGGTCTAGTGGCTAGGATTCAGCACTTTCACTGCTGTGGCCTGGGTTCGATTCCAGGTCAGGGAAACTGTTACACGCAGATAGAAAATTCCTCTTGAGGAATTGGAATGAACATTGAAAGAGGTTCCTTTTTCTAGAATGGGTTTTCCGACAGTCAACTTTTTTCCTGTACAGTCCCTGATGGTCTAGTGGCTAGGATCCAGCACTCTCACTGCTGTGGCCCGGGTTCGATTCCCGGTCAGGTCTATTATAATAGACGGAAAGACAGAAATTTTTTATCGGAGAAAGCATTGAAAGAGGTTCCTTTTATAGAATGGATTTGACGACAGTCAACTTTTTTCTAGTAAAGTCCTTGGTGGTCTAGTGGCTAGGATCCAGCACTCTCACTGCTGTGGCCCGGGTTTGATTCCCGGTCAGGGAAACTATGACAGACAGACAGACAGACAGACAGACAGACAGACAGACAGACAGACAGACAGACAGACAGACAGACAGACAGACAGACAGACAGACAGACAGACAGACAGACAGACAGACAGACAGACAGACAGACAGACAGACAGACAGACAGACAGACAGACAGACAGACAGACAGACAGACAGACAGACAGACAGACAGACAGACAGACAGACAGACAGACAGACAGACAGACAGACAGACAGACAGACAGACAGACAGACAGACAGACAGACAGACAGACAGACAGACAGACAGACAGACAGACAGACAGACAGACAGACAGACAGACAGACAGACAGACAGACAGACAGACAGACAGACAGACAGACAGACAGACAGACAGACAGACAGACAGACAGACAGACAGACAGACAGACAGACAGACAGACAGACAGACAGACAGACAGACAGACAGACAGACAATTCTTTTTGGAGAAAGCATTGAAAGAGGTTCTTTTTATAGAATGGATTTGACGACAGTCAACTTTTTTTCTAGTAAAGTCCTTGGTGGTCTAGTGGCTAGGATCCAGCACTTTCACTGCTGTGGCCCGGGTTCGATTCCAGGTCAGGGAAACTGTTACACGCAGATAGAAAATTCCTCTTGAGGAATTGGAAAGAAAATTGAAAGATGTTCCTTTTTCTAGAATGGGTTTTCCGACAGTCAACTTTTTTCCTGTTCATTCCCTGATGGACTAGTGGCTAGGATCCAGCACTCTCACTGCTGTGGCCCGGGTTCGATTCCCGGTCAGGTCTATTATAATAGACGGAAAGACAGAAAATTCTTATTGGAGAAAGCATTGAAAGAGGTTCCTTTTTCTAGAATGGGTTTTCCGACAGTCAACTTTTTTTCTAGTAAAGTCCTTGGTGGTCTAGTGGCTAGGATCCAGCACTTTCACTGCTGTGGCCTGGGTTCGATTCCAGGTCAGGTCTATTATTATAGACGGAAAGACAGAAAATTCTTATTGGAGAAAGCATTGAAAGAGGTTCCTTTTATAGAATGGATTTGACGACAGTCAACTTTTTTTCTAGTAAAGTCCTTGGTGGTCTAGTGGCTAGGATCCAGCACTTTCACTGCTGTGGCCTGGGTTCGATTCCAGGTCAGGTCTATTATTATAGACGGAAAGACAGAAAATTCTTATTGGAGAAAGCATTGAAAGAGGTTCCTTTTATAGAATGGATTTGACGACAGTCAACTTTTTTTCTAGTAAAGTCCTTGGTGGTCTAGTGGCTAGGATCCAGCACTTTCACTGCTGTGGCCCGGGTTCGATTCCAGGTCAGGGAAACTGTTACACGCAGATAGAAAATTCCTCTTGAGGAATTGGAATGAACATTGAAAGAGGTTCCTTTTTCTAGAATGGGTTTTCCGACAGTCAACTTTTTTTCTAGTAAAGTCCTTGGTGGTCTAGTGGCTAGGATCCAGCACTTTCACTGCTGTGGCCTGGGTTCGATTCCAGGTCAGGTCTATTATAATAGACGGAAAGACAGAAATTTTTTTATCGGAGAAAGCATTGAAAGAGGTTCCTTTTATAGAATGGATTTGACGACAGTCAACTTTTTTCTAGTAAAGTCCTTGGTGGTCTAGTGGCTAGGATCCAGCACTCTCACTGCTGTGGCCCGGGTTCGATTCCCGGTCAGGGAAACTATGACAGACAGACAGACAGACAGACAGACAGACAGACAGACAGACAGACAGACAGACAGACAGACAGACAGACAGACAGACAGACAGACAGACAGACAGACAGACAGACAGACAGACAGACAGACAGACAGACAGACAGACAGACAGACAGACAGACAGACAGACAGACAGACAGACAGACAGACAGACAGACAGACAGACAGACAGACAGACAGACAGACAGACAGACAGACAGACAGACAGACAGACAGACAGACAGACAGACAGACAGACAGACAGACAGACAGACAGACAGACAGACAGACAGACAGACAGACAGACAGACAGACAGACAGACAGACAGACAGACAGACAGACAGACAGACAGACAGACAGACAGACAGACAGACAGACAGACAGACAGACAGACAGACAGACAGACAGACAGACAGACAGACAGACAGACAGACAGACAGACAGACAGACAGACAGACAGACAGACAGACAGACAGACAGACAGACAGACAGACAGACAGACAGACAGACAGACAGACAGACAGACAGACAGACAGACAGACAGACAGACAGACAGACAGACAGACAGACAGACAGACAGACAGACAGACAGACAGACAGACAGACAGACAGACAGACAGACAGACAGACAGACAGACAGACAGACAGACAGACAGACAGACAGACAGACAGACAGACAGACAGACAGACAGACAGACAGACAGACAGACAGACAGACAGACAGACAGACAGACAGACAGACAGACAGACAGACAGACAGACAGACAGACAGACAGACAGACAGACAGACAGACAGACAGACAGACAGACAGACAGACAGACAGACAGACAGACAGACAGACAGACAGACAGACAGACAGACAGACAGACAGACAGACAGACAGACAGACAGACAGACAGACAGACAGACAGACAGACAGACAGACAGACAGACAGACAGACAGACAGACAGACAGACAGACAGACAGACAGACAGACAGACAGACAGACAGACAGACAGACAGACAGACAGACAGACAGACAGACAGACAGACAGACAGACAGACAGACAGACAGACAGACAGACAGACAGACAGACAGACAGACAGACAGACAGACAGACAGACAGACAGACAGACAGACAGACAGACAGACAGACAGACAGACAGACAGACAGACAGACAGACAGACAGACAGACAGACAGACAGACAGACAGACAGACAGACAGACAGACAGACAGACAGACAGACAGACAGACAGACAGACAGACAGACAGACAGACAGACAGACAGACAGACAGACAGACAGACAGACAGACAGACAGACAGACAGACAGACAGACAGACAGACAGACAGACAGACAGACAGACAGACAGACAGACAGACAGACAGACAGACAGACAGACAGACAGACAGACAGACAGACAGACAGACAGACAGACAGACAGACAGACAGACAGACAGACAGACAGACAGACAGACAGACAGACAGACAGACAGACAGACAGACAGACAGACAGACAGACAGACAGACAGACAGACAGACAGACAGACAGACAGACAGACAGACAGACAGACAGACAGACAGACAGACAGACAGACAGACAGACAGACAGACAGACAGACAGACAGACAGACAGACAGACAGACAGACAGACAGACAGACAGACAGACAGACAGACAGACAGACAGACAGACAGACAGACAGACAGACAGACAGACAGACAGACAGACAGACAGACAGACAGACAGACAGACAGACAGACAGACAGACAGACAGACAGACAGACAGACAGACAGACAGACAGACAGACAGACAGACAGACAGACAGACAGACAGACAGACAGACAGACAGACAGACAGACAGACAGACAGACAGACAGACAGACAGACAGACAGACAGACAGACAGACAGACAGACAGACAGACAGACAGACAGACAGACAGACAGACAGACAGACAGACAGACAGACAGACAGACAGACAGACAGACAGACAGACAGACAGACAGACAGACAGACAGACAGACAGACAGACAGACAGACAGACAGACAGACAGACAGACAGACAGACAGACAGACAGACAGACAGACAGACAGACAGACAGACAGACAGACAGACAGACAGACAGACAGACAGACAGACAGACAGACAGACAGACAGACAGACAGACAGACAGACAGACAGACAGACAGACAGACAGACAGACAGACAGACAGACAGACAGACAATTCTTTTTGGAGAAAGCATTGAAAGAGGTTCTTTTTATAGAATGGATTTGACGACAGTCAACTTTTTTTCTAGTAAAGTCCTTGGTGGTCTAGTGGCTAGGATCCAGCACTTTCACTGCTGTGGCCCGGGTTCGATTCCAGGTCAGGGAAACTGTTACACGCAGATAGAAAATTCCTCTTGAGGAATTGGAAAGAAAATTGAAAGATGTTCCTTTTTCTAGAATGGGTTTTCCGACAGTCAACTTTTTTCCTGTTCATTCCCTGATGGACTAGTGGCTAGGATCCAGCACTCTCACTGCTGTGGCCCGGGTTCGATTCCCGGTCAGGTCTATTATAATAGACGGAAAGACAGAAAATTCTTATTGGAGAAAGCATTGAAAGAGGTTCCTTTTTCTAGAATGGGTTTTCCGACAGTCAACTTTTTTTCTAGTAAAGTCCTTGGTGGTCTAGTGGCTAGGATCCAGCACTTTCACTGCTGTGGCCTGGGTTCGATTCCAGGTCAGGTCTATTATTATAGACGGAAAGACAGAAAATTCTTATTGGAGAAAGCATTGAAAGAGGTTCCTTTTATAGAATGGATTTGACGACAGTCAACTTTTTTTCTAGTAAAGTCCTTGGTGGTCTAGTGGCTAGGATCCAGCACTTTCACTGCTGTGGCCTGGGTTCGATTCCAGGTCAGGTCTATTATTATAGACGGAAAGACAGAAAATTCTTATTGGAGAAAGCATTGAAAGAGGTTCCTTTTATAGAATGGATTTGACGACAGTCAACTTTTTTTCTAGTAAAGTCCTTGGTGGTCTAGTGGCTAGGATCCAGCACTTTCACTGCTGTGGCCCGGGTTCGATTCCAGGTCAGGGAAACTGTTACACGCAGATAGAAAATTCCTCTTGAGGAATTGGAAAGAAAATTGAAAGATGTTCCTTTTTCTAGAATGGGTTTTCCGACAGTCAACTTTTTTCCTGTTCATTCCCTGATGGACTAGTGGCTAGGATCCAGCACTCTCACTGCTGTGGCCCGGGTTCGATTCCCGGTCAGGTCTATTATAATAGACGGAAAGACAGAAAATTCTTATTGGAGAAAGCATTGAAAGAGGTTCCTTTTTCTAGAATGGGTTTTCCGACAGTCAACTTTTTTTCTAGTAAAGTCCTTGGTGGTCTAGTGGCTAGGATCCAGCACTTTCACTGCTGTGGCCTGGGTTCGATTCCAGGTCAGGTCTATTATTATAGACGGAAAGACAGAAAATTCTTATTGGAGAAAGCATTGAAAGAGGTTCCTTTTATAGAATGGATTTGACGACAGTCAACTTTTTTTCTAGTAAAGTCCTTGGTGGTCTAGTGGCTAGGATCCAGCACTTTCACTGCTGTGGCCTGGGTTCGATTCCAGGTCAGGTCTATTATTATAGACGGAAAGACAGAAAATTCTTATTGGAGAAAGCATTGAAAGAGGTTCCTTTTATAGAATGGATTTGACGACAGTCAACTTTTTTTCTAGTAAAGTCCTTGGTGGTCTAGTGGCTAGGATCCAGCACTTTCACTGCTGTGGCCCGGGTTCGATTCCAGGTCAGGGAAACTGTTACACGCAGATAGAAAATTCCTCTTGAGGAATTGGAATGAACATTGAAAGAGGTTCCTTTTTCTAGAATGGGTAAGTCCTTGGTGGTCTAGTGGCTAAGATCCAGCACTTTCACTGCTGTGGCCCGGGTTCGATTCCAGGTCAGGGAAACTGTTACACGCAGATAGAAAATTCCTCTTGAGGAATTGGAAAGAAAATTGAAAGATGTTCCTTTTTCTAGAATGGGTTTTCCGACAGTCAACTTTTTTCCTGTTCATTCCCTGATGGACTAGTGGCTAGGATCCAGCACTCTCACTGCTGTGGCCCGGGTTCGATTCCCGGTCAGGTCTATTATAATAGACGGAAAGACAGAAAATTCTTATTGGAGAAAGCATTGAAAGAGGTTCCTTTTTCTAGAATGGGTTTTCCGACAGTCAACTTTTTTTCTAGTAAAGTCCTTGGTGGTCTAGTGGCTAGGATCCAGCACTTTCACTGCTGTGGCCCGGGTTCGATTCCAGGTCAGGTCTATTATTATAGACGGAAAGACAGAAAATTCTTATTGGAGAAAGCATTGAAAGAGGTTCCTTTTATAGAATGGATTTGACGACAGTCAACTTTTTTTCTAGTAAAGTCCTTGGTGGTCTAGTGGCTAAGATCCAGCACTTTCACTGCTGTGGCCCGGGTTCGATTCCAGGTCAGGGAAACTGTTACACGCAGATAGAAAATTCCTCTTGAGGAATTGGAAAGAAAATTGAAAGATGTTCCTTTTTCTAGAATGGGTTTTCCGACAGTCAACTTTTTTCCTGTTCATTCCCTGATGGACTAGTGGCTAGGATCCAGCACTCTCACTGCTGTGGCCCGGGTTCGATTCCCGGTCAGGTCTATTATAATAGACGGAAAGACAGAAAATTCTTATTGGAGAAAGCATTGAAAGAGGTTCCTTTTTCTAGAATGGGTTTTCCGACAGTCAACTTTTTTTCTAGTAAAGTCCTTGGTGGTCTAGTGGCTAGGATCCAGCACTTTCACTGCTGTGGCCTGGGTTCGATTCCAGGTCAGGTCTATTATTATAGACGGAAAGACAGAAAATTCTTATTGGAGAAAGCATTGAAAGAGGTTCCTTTTATAGAATGGATTTGACGACAGTCAACTTTTTTTCTAGTAAAGTCCTTGGTGGTCTAGTGGCTAGGATTCAGCACTTTCACTGCTGTGGCCTGGGTTCGATTCCAGGTCAGGGAAACTGTTACACGCAGATAGAAAATTCCTCTTGAGGAATTGGAATGAACATTGAAAGAGGTTCCTTTTTCTAGAATGGGTTTTCCGACAGTCAACTTTTTTCCTGTACAGTCCCTGATGGTCTAGTGGCTAGGATCCAGCACTCTCACTGCTGTGGCCCGGGTTCGATTCCCGGTCAGGTCTATTATAATAGACGGAAAGACAGAAATTTTTTATCGGAGAAAGCATTGAAAGAGGTTCCTTTTATAGAATGGATTTGACGACAGTCAACTTTTTTCTAGTAAAGTCCTTGGTGGTCTAGTGGCTAGGATCCAGCACTCTCACTGCTGTGGCCCGGGTTTGATTCCCGGTCAGGGAAACTATGACAGACAGACAGACAGACAGACAGACAGACAGACAGACAGACAGACAGACAGACAGACAGACAGACAGACAGACAGACAGACAGACAGACAGACAGACAGACAGACAGACAGACAGACAGACAGACAGACAGACAGACAGACAGACAGACAGACAGACAGACAGACAGACAGACAGACAGACAGACAGACAGACAGACAGACAGACAGACAGACAGACAGACAGACAGACAGACAGACAGACAGACAGACAGACAGACAGACAGACAGACAGACAGACAGACAGACAGACAGACAGACAGACAGACAGACAGACAGACAGACAGACAGACAGACAGACAGACAGACAGACAGACAGACAGACAGACAGACAGACAGACAGACAGACAGACAGACAGACAGACAGACAGACAGACAGACAGACAGACAGACAGACAGACAGACAGACAGACAGACAGACAGACAGACAGACAGACAGACAGACAGACAGACAGACAGACAGACAGACAGACAGACAGACAGACAGACAGACAGACAGACAGACAGACAGACAGACAGACAGACAGACAGACAGACAGACAGACAGACAGACAGACAGACAGACAGACAGACAGACAGACAGACAGACAGACAGACAGACAGACAGACAGACAGACAGACAGACAGACAGACAGACAGACAGACAGACAGACAGACAGACAGACAGACAGACAGACAGACAGACAGACAGACAGACAGACAGACAGACAGACAGACAGACAGACAGACAGACAGACAGACAGACAGACAGACAGACAGACAGACAGACAGACAGACAGACAGACAGACAGACAGACAGACAGACAGACAGACAGACAGACAGACAGACAGACAGACAGACAGACAGACAGACAGACAGACAGACAGACAGACAGACAGACAGACAGACAGACAGACAGACAGACAGACAGACAGACAGACAGACAGACAGACAGACAGACAGACAGACAGACAGACAGACAGACAGACAGACAGACAGACAGACAGACAGACAGACAGACAGACAGACAGACAATTCTTATTGGAGAAAGCATTGAAAGAGGTTCTTTTTATAGAATGGATTTGACGACAGTCAACTTTTTTTCTAGTAAAGTCCTTGGTGGTCTAGTGGCTAAGATCCAGCACTTTCACTGCTGTGGCCCGGGTTCGATTCCAGGTCAGGGAAACTGTTACACGCAGATAGAAAATTCCTCTTGAGGAATTGGAAAGAAAATTGAAAGATGTTCCTTTTTCTAGAATGGGTTTTCCGACAGTCAACTTTTTTCCTGTTCATTCCCTGATTGATGGACTAGTGGCTAGGATCCAGCACTCTCACTGCTGTGGCCCGGGTTCGATTCCCGGTCAGGTCTATTATAATAGACGGAAAGACAGAAAATTCTTATTGGAGAAAGCATTGAAAGAGGTTCCTTTTTCTAGAATGGGTTTTCCGACAGTCAACTTTTTTTCTAGTAAAGTCCTTGGTGGTCTAGTGGCTAGGATTCAGCACTTTCACTGCTGTGGCCTGGGTTCGATTCCAGGTCAGGTCTATTATTATAGACGGAAAGACAGAAAATTCTTATTGGAGAAAGCATTGAAAGAGGTTCCTTTTATAGAATGGATTTGACGACAGTCAACTTTTTTTCTAGTAAAGTCCTTGGTGGTCTAGTGGCTAAGATCCAGCACTTTCACTGCTGTGGCCCGGGTTCGATTCCAGGTCAGGGAAACTGTTACACGCAGATAGAAAATTCCTCTTGAGGAATTGGAAAGAAAATTGAAAGATGTTCCTTTTTCTAGAATGGGTTTTCCGACAGTCAACTTTTTTCCTGTTCATTCCCTGATGGACTAGTGGCTAGGATCCAGCACTCTCACTGCTGTGGCCCGGGTTCGATTCCCGGTCAGGTCTATTATAATAGACGGAAAGACAGAAAATTCTTATTGGAGAAAGCATTGAAAGAGGTTCCTTTTTCTAGAATGGGTTTTCCGACAGTCAACTTTTTTTCTAGTAAAGTCCTTGGTGGTCTAGTGGCTAGGATCCAGCACTTTCACTGCTGTGGCCTGGGTTCGATTCCAGGTCAGGTCTATTATTATAGACGGAAAGACAGAAAATTCTTATTGGAGAAAGCATTGAAAGAGGTTCCTTTTATAGAATGGATTTGACGACAGTCAACTTTTTTTCTAGTAAAGTCCTTGGTGGTCTAGTGGCTAGGATTCAGCACTTTCACTGCTGTGGCCTGGGTTCGATTCCAGGTCAGGGAAACTGTTACACGCAGATAGAAAATTCCTCTTGAGGAATTGGAATGAACATTGAAAGAGGTTCCTTTTTCTAGAATGGGTTTTCCGACAGTCAACTTTTTTCCTGTACAGTCCCTGATGGTCTAGTGGCTAGGATCCAGCACTCTCACTGCTGTGGCCCGGGTTCGATTCCCGGTCAGGTCTATTATAATAGACGGAAAGACAGAAATTTTTTATCGGAGAAAGCATTGAAAGAGGTTCCTTTTATAGAATGGATTTGACGACAGTCAACTTTTTTCTAGTAAAGTCCTTGGTGGTCTAGTGGCTAGGATCCAGCACTCTCACTGCTGTGGCCCGGGTTTGATTCCCGGTCAGGGAAACTATGACAGACAGACAGACAGACAGACAGACAGACAGACAGACAGACAGACAGACAGACAGACAGACAGACAGACAGACAGACAGACAGACAGACAGACAGACAGACAGACAGACAGACAGACAGACAGACAGACAGACAGACAGACAGACAGACAGACAGACAGACAGACAGACAGACAGACAGACAGACAGACAGACAGACAGACAGACAGACAGACAGACAGACAGACAGACAGACAGACAGACAGACAGACAGACAGACAGACAGACAGACAGACAGACAGACAGACAGACAGACAGACAGACAGACAGACAGACAGACAGACAGACAGACAGACAGACAGACAGACAGACAGACAGACAGACAGACAGACAGACAGACAGACAGACAGACAGACAATTCTTTTTGGAGAAAGCATTGAAAGAGGTTCTTTTTATAGAATGGATTTGACGACAGTCAACTTTTTTTCTAGTAAAGTCCTTGGTGGTCTAGTGGCTAGGATCCAGCACTTTCACTGCTGTGGCCCGGGTTCGATTCCAGGTCAGGGAAACTGTTACACGCAGATAGAAAATTCCTCTTGAGGAATTGGAAAGAAAATTGAAAGATGTTCCTTTTTCTAGAATGGGTTTTCCGACAGTCAACTTTTTTCCTGTTCATTCCCTGATGGACTAGTGGCTAGGATCCAGCACTCTCACTGCTGTGGCCCGGGTTCGATTCCCGGTCAGGTCTATTATAATAGACGGAAAGACAGAAAATTCTTATTGGAGAAAGCATTGAAAGAGGTTCCTTTTTCTAGAATGGGTTTTCCGACAGTCAACTTTTTTTCTAGTAAAGTCCTTGGTGGTCTAGTGGCTAGGATCCAGCACTTTCACTGCTGTGGCCCGGGTTCGATTCCAGGTCAGGGAAACTGTTACACGCAGATAGAAAATTCCTCTTGAGGAATTGGAAAGAAAATTGAAAGATGTTCCTTTTTCTAGAATGGGTTTTCCGACAGTCAACTTTTTTCCTGTTCATTCCCTGATGGACTAGTGGCTAGGATCCAGCACTCTCACTGCTGTGGCCCGGGTTCGATTCCCGGTCAGGTCTATTATAATAGACGGAAAGACAGAAAATTCTTATTGGAGAAAGCATTGAAAGAGGTTCCTTTTTCTAGAATGGGTTTTCCGACAGTCAACTTTTTTTCTAGTAAAGTCCTTGGTGGTCTAGTGGCTAGGATCCAGCACTTTCACTGCTGTGGCCTGGGTTCGATTCCAGGTCAGGTCTATTATTATAGACGGAAAGACAGAAAATTCTTATTGGAGAAAGCATTGAAAGAGGTTCCTTTTATAGAATGGATTTGACGACAGTCAACTTTTTTTCTAGTAAAGTCCTTGGTGGTCTAGTGGCTAGGATCCAGCACTTTCACTGCTGTGGCCTGGGTTCGATTCCAGGTCAGGTCTATTATTATAGACGGAAAGACAGAAAATTCTTATTGGAGAAAGCATTGAAAGAGGTTCCTTTTATAGAATGGATTTGACGACAGTCAACTTTTTTTCTAGTAAAGTCCTTGGTGGTCTAGTGGCTAGGATCCAGCACTTTCACTGCTGTGGCCCGGGTTCGATTCCAGGTCAGGGAAACTGTTACACGCAGATAGAAAATTCCTCTTGAGGAATTGGAATGAACATTGAAAGAGGTTCCTTTTTCTAGAATGGGTTTTCCGACAGTCAACTTTTTTTCTAGTAAAGTCCTTGGTGGTCTAGTGGCTAGGATCCAGCACTTTCACTGCTGTGGCCTGGGTTCGATTCCAGGTCAGGTCTATTATAATAGACGGAAAGACAGAAATTTTTTTATCGGAGAAAGCATTGAAAGAGGTTCCTTTTATAGAATGGATTTGACGACAGTCAACTTTTTTCTAGTAAAGTCCTTGGTGGTCTAGTGGCTAGGATCCAGCACTTTCACTGCTGTGGCCTGGGTTCGATTCCAGGTCAGGTCTATTATTATAGACGGAAAGACAGACAATTCTTATTGGAGAAAGCATTGAAAGAGGTTCTTTTTATAGAATGGATTTGACGACAGTCAACTTTTTTTCTAGTAAAGTCCTTGGTGGTCTAGTGGCTAAGATCCAGCACTTTCACTGCTGTGGCCCGGGTTCGATTCCAGGTCAGGGAAACTGTTACACGCAGATAGAAAATTCCTCTTGAGGAATTGGAAAGAAAATTGAAAGATGTTCCTTTTTCTAGAATGGGTTTTCCGACAGTCAACTTTTTTCCTGTTCATTCCCTGATGGACTAGTGGCTAGGATCCAGCACTCTCACTGCTGTGGCCCGGGTTCGATTCCCGGTCAGGTCTATTATAATAGACGGAAAGACAGAAAATTCTTATTGGAGAAAGCATTGAAAGAGGTTCCTTTTTCTAGAATGGGTTTTCCGACAGTCAACTTTTTTTCTAGTAAAGTCCTTGGTGGTCTAGTGGCTAGGATTCAGCACTTTCACTGCTGTGGCCTGGGTTCGATTCCAGGTCAGGTCTATTATTATAGACGGAAAGACAGAAAATTCTTATTGGAGAAAGCATTGAAAGAGGTTCCTTTTATAGAATGGATTTGACGACAGTCAACTTTTTTTCTAGTAAAGTCCTTGGTGGTCTAGTGGCTAAGATCCAGCACTTTCAATGCTGTGGCCCGGGTTCGATTCCAGGTCAGGGAAACTGTTACACGCAGATAGAAAATTCCTCTTGAGGAATTGGAAAGAAAATTGAAAGATGTTCCTTTTTCTAGAATGGGTTTTCCGACAGTCAACTTTTTTCCTGTTCATTCCCTGATGGACTAGTGGCTAGGATCCAGCACTCTCACTGCTGTGGCCCGGGTTCGATTCCCGGTCAGGTCTATTATAATAGACGGAAAGACAGAAAATTCTTATTGGAGAAAGCATTGAAAGAGGTTCCTTTTTCTAGAATGGGTTTTCCGACAGTCAACTTTTTTTCTAGTAAAGTCCTTGGTGGTCTAGTGGCTAGGATCCAGCACTTTCACTGCTGTGGCCTGGGTTCGATTCCAGGTCAGGTCTATTATTATAGACGGAAAGACAGAAAATTCTTATTGGAGAAAGCATTGAAAGAGGTTCCTTTTATAGAATGGATTTGACGACAGTCAACTTTTTTTCTAGTAAAGTCCTTGGTGGTCTAGTGGCTAGGATTCAGCACTTTCACTGCTGTGGCCCGGGTTCGATTCCAGGTCAGGGAAACTGTTACACGCAGATAGAAAATTCCTCTTGAGGAATTGGAATGAACATTGAAAGAGGTTCCTTTTTCTAGAATGGGTTTTCCGACAGTCAACTTTTTTCCTGTACAGTCCCTGATGGTCTAGTGGCTAGGATCCAGCACTCTCACTGCTGTGGCCCGGGTTCGATTCCCGGTCAGGTCTATTATAATAGACGGAAAGACAGAAATTTTTTATCGGAGAAAGCATTGAAAGAGGTTCCTTTTATAGAATGGATTTGACGACAGTCAACTTTTTTCTAGTAAAGTCCTTGGTGGTCTAGTGGCTAGGATCCAGCACTCTCACTGCTGTGGCCCGGGTTTGATTCCCGGTCAGGGAAACTATGACAGACAGACAGACAGACAGACAGACAGACAGACAGACAGACAGACAGACAGACAGACAGACAGACAGACAGACAGACAGACAGACAGACAGACAGACAGACAGACAGACAGACAGACAGACAGACAGACAGACAGACAGACAGACAGACAGACAGACAGACAGACAGACAGACAGACAGACAGACAGACAGACAGACAGACAGACAGACAGACAGACAGACAGACAGACAGACAGACAGACAGACAGACAGACAGACAGACAGACAGACAGACAGACAGACAGACAGACAGACAGACAGACAGACAGACAGACAGACAGACAGACAGACAGACAGACAGACAGACAGACAGACAGACAGACAGACAGACAGACAGACAGACAGACAGACAGACAGACAGACAGACAGACAGACAGACAGACAGACAGACAGACAGACAGACAGACAGACAGACAGACAGACAGACAGACAGACAGACAGACAGACAGACAGACAGACAGACAGACAGACAGACAGACAGACAGACAGACAGACAGACAGACAGACAGACAGACAGACAGACAGACAGACAGACAGACAGACAGACAGACAGACAGACAGACAGACAGACAGACAGACAGACAGACAGACAGACAGACAGACAGACAGACAGACAGACAGACAGACAGACAGACAGACAGACAGACAGACAGACAGACAGACAGACAGACAGACAGACAGACAGACAGACAGACAGACAGACAGACAGACAGACAGACAGACAGACAGACAGACAGACAGACAGACAGACAGACAGACAGACAGACAGACAGACAGACAGACAGACAGACAGACAGACAGACAGACAGACAGACAGACAGACAGACAGACAGACAGACAGACAGACAGACAGACAGACAGACAGACAGACAGACAGACAGACAGACAGACAGACAGACAGACAGACAGACAGACAGACAGACAGACAGACAGACAGACAGACAGACAGACAGACAGACAGACAGACAGACAATTCTTATTGGAGAAAGCATTGAAAGAGGTTCTTTTTATAGAATGGATTTGACGACAGTCAACTTTTTTTCTAGTAAAGTCCTTGGTGGTCTAGTGGCTAAGATCCAGCACTTTCACTGCTGTGGCCCGGGTTCGATTCCAGGTCAGGGAAACTGTTACACGCAGATAGAAAATTCCTCTTGAGGAATTGGAAAGAAAATTGAAAGATGTTCCTTTTTCTAGAACCGACAGTCAACTTTTTTCCTGTTCATTCCCTGATGGACTAGTGGCTAGGATCCAGCACTCTCACTGCTGTGGCCCGGGTTCGATTCCCGGTCAGGTCTATTATAATAGACGGAAAGACAGAAAATTCTTATTGGAGAAAGCATTGAAAGAGGTTCCTTTTTCTAGAATGGGTTTTCCGACAGTCAACTTTTTTTCTAGTAAAGTCCTTGGTGGTCTAGTGGCTAGGATTCAGCACTTTCACTGCTGTGGCCTGGGTTCGATTCCAGGTCAGGTCTATTATTATAGACGGAAAGACAGAAAATTCTTATTGGAGAAAGCATTGAAAGAGGTTCCTTTTATAGAATGGATTTGACGACAGTCAACTTTTTTTCTAGTAAAGTCCTTGGTGGTCTAGTGGCTAAGATCCAGCACTTTCAATGCTGTGGCCCGGGTTCGATTCCAGGTCAGGGAAACTGTTACACGCAGATAGAAAATTCCTCTTGAGGAATTGGAAAGAAAATTGAAAGATGTTCCTTTTTCTAGAATGGGTTTTCCGACAGTCAACTTTTTTCCTGTTCATTCCCTGATGGACTAGTGGCTAGGATCCAGCACTCTCACTGCTGTGGCCCGGGTTCGATTCCCGGTCAGGTCTATTATAATAGACGGAAAGACAGAAAATTCTTATTGGAGAAAGCATTGAAAGAGGTTCCTTTTTCTAGAATGGGTTTTCCGACAGTCAACTTTTTTTCTAGTAAAGTCCTTGGTGGTCTAGTGGCTAGGATCCAGCACTTTCACTGCTGTGGCCTGGGTTCGATTCCAGGTCAGGTCTATTATTATAGACGGAAAGACAGAAAATTCTTATTGGAGAAAGCATTGAAAGAGGTTCCTTTTATAGAATGGATTTGACGACAGTCAACTTTTTTTCTAGTAAAGTCCTTGGTGGTCTAGTGGCTAGGATTCAGCACTTTCACTGCTGTGGCCCGGGTTCGATTCCAGGTCAGGGAAACTGTTACACGCAGATAGAAAATTCCTCTTGAGGAATTGGAATGAACATTGAAAGAGGTTCCTTTTTCTAGAATGGGTTTTCCGACAGTCAACTTTTTTCCTGTACAGTCCCTGATGGTCTAGTGGCTAGGATCCAGCACTCTCACTGCTGTGGCCCGGGTTCGATTCCCGGTCAGGTCTATTATAATAGACGGAAAGACAGAAATTTTTTATCGGAGAAAGCATTGAAAGAGGTTCCTTTTATAGAATGGATTTGACGACAGTCAACTTTTTTCTAGTAAAGTCCTTGGTGGTCTAGTGGCTAGGATCCAGCACTCTCACTGCTGTGGCCCGGGTTTGATTCCCGGTCAGGGAAACTATGACAGACAGACAGACAGACAGACAGACAGACAGACAGACAGACAGACAGACAGACAGACAGACAGACAGACAGACAGACAGACAGACAGACAGACAGACAGACAGACAGACAGACAGACAGACAGACAGACAGACAGACAGACAGACAGACAGACAGACAGACAGACAGACAGACAGACAGACAGACAGACAGACAGACAGACAGACAGACAGACAGACAGACAGACAGACAGACAGACAGACAGACAGACAGACAGACAGACAGACAGACAGACAGACAGACAGACAGACAGACAGACAGACAGACAGACAGACAGACAGACAGACAGACAGACAGACAGACAGACAGACAGACAGACAGACAGACAGACAGACAGACAGACAGACAGACAGACAGACAGACAGACAGACAGACAGACAGACAGACAGACAGACAGACAGACAGACAGACAGACAGACAGACAGACAGACAGACAGACAGACAGACAGACAGACAGACAGACAGACAGACAGACAGACAGACAGACAGACAGACAGACAGACAGACAGACAGACAGACAGACAGACAGACAGACAGACAGACAGACAGACAGACAGACAGACAGACAGACAGACAGACAGACAGACAGACAGACAGACAGACAGACAGACAGACAGACAGACAGACAGACAGACAGACAGACAGACAGACAGACAGACAGACAGACAGACAGACAGACAGACAGACAGACAGACAGACAGACAGACAGACAGACAGACAGACAGACAGACAGACAGACAGACAGACAGACAGACAGACAGACAGACAGACAGACAGACAGACAGACAGACAGACAGACAGACAGACAGACAGACAGACAGACAGACAGACAGACAGACAGACAGACAGACAGACAGACAGACAGACAGACAGACAGACAGACAGACAGACAGACAGACAGACAGACAGACAGACAGACAGACAGACAGACAGACAGACAGACAGACAGACAGACAGACAGACAGACAGACAGACAGACAGACAGACAGACAGACAATTCTTTTTGGAGAAAGCATTGAAAGAGGTTCTTTTTATAGAATGGATTTGACGACAGTCAACTTTTTTTCTAGTAAAGTCCTTGGTGGTCTAGTGGCTAGGATCCAGCACTTTCACTGCTGTGGCCCGGGTTCGATTCCAGGTCAGGGAAACTGTTACACGCAGATAGAAAATTCCTCTTGAGGAATTGGAAAGAAAATTGAAAGATGTTCCTTTTTCTAGAATGGGTTTTCCGACAGTCAACTTTTTTCCTGTTCATTCCCTGATGGACTAGTGGCTAGGATCCAGCACTCTCACTGCTGTGGCCCGGGTTCGATTCCCGGTCAGGTCTATTATAATAGACGGAAAGACAGAAAATTCTTATTGGAGAAAGCATTGAAAGAGGTTCCTTTTTCTAGAATGGGTTTTCCGACAGTCAACTTTTTTTCTAGTAAAGTCCTTGGTGGTCTAGTGGCTAGGATCCAGCACTTTCACTGCTGTGGCCTGGGTTCGATTCCAGGTCAGGTCTATTATTATAGACGGAAAGACAGAAAATTCTTATTGGAGAAAGCATTGAAAGAGGTTCCTTTTATAGAATGGATTTGACGACAGTCAACTTTTTTTCTAGTAAAGTCCTTGGTGGTCTAGTGGCTAGGATCCAGCACTTTCACTGCTGTGGCCTGGGTTCGATTCCAGGTCAGGTCTATTATTATAGACGGAAAGACAGAAAATTCTTATTGGAGAAAGCATTGAAAGAGGTTCCTTTTATAGAATGGATTTGACGACAGTCAACTTTTTTTCTAGTAAAGTCCTTGGTGGTCTAGTGGCTAGGATCCAGCACTTTCACTGCTGTGGCCCGGGTTCGATTCCAGGTCAGGGAAACTGTTACACGCAGATAGAAAATTCCTCTTGAGGAATTGGAATGAACATTGAAAGAGGTTCCTTTTTCTAGAATGGGTTTTCCGACAGTCAACTTTTTTTCTAGTAAAGTCCTTGGTGGTCTAGTGGCTAAGATCCAGCACTTTCACTGCTGTGGCCCGGGTTCGATTCCAGGTCAGGGAAACTGTTACACGCAGATAGAAAATTCCTCTTGAGGAATTGGAAAGAAAATTGAAAGATGTTCCTTTTTCTAGAATGGGTTTTCCGACAGTCAACTTTTTTCCTGTTCATTCCCTGATGGACTAGTGGCTAGGATCCAGCACTCTCACTGCTGTGGCCCGGGTTCGATTCCCGGTCAGGTCTATTATAATAGACGGAAAGACAGAAAATTCTTATTGGAGAAAGCATTGAAAGAGGTTCCTTTTTCTAGAATGGGTTTTCCGACAGTCAACTTTTTTTCTAGTAAAGTCCTTGGTGGTCTAGTGGCTAGGATCCAGCACTTTCACTGCTGTGGCCCGGGTTCGATTCCAGGTCAGGTCTATTATTATAGACGGAAAGACAGAAAATTCTTATTGGAGAAAGCATTGAAAGAGGTTCCTTTTATAGAATGGATTTGACGACAGTCAACTTTTTTTCTAGTAAAGTCCTTGGTGGTCTAGTGGCTAAGATCCAGCACTTTCACTGCTGTGGCCCGGGTTCGATTCCAGGTCAGGGAAACTGTTACACGCAGATAGAAAATTCCTCTTGAGGAATTGGAAAGAAAATTGAAAGATGTTCCTTTTTCTAGAATGGGTTTTCCGACAGTCAACTTTTTTCCTGTTCATTCCCTGATGGACTAGTGGCTAGGATCCAGCACTCTCACTGCTGTGGCCCGGGTTCGATTCCCGGTCAGGTCTATTATAATAGACGGAAAGACAGAAAATTCTTATTGGAGAAAGCATTGAAAGAGGTTCCTTTTTCTAGAATGGGTTTTCCGACAGTCAACTTTTTTTCTAGTAAAGTCCTTGGTGGTCTAGTGGCTAGGATCCAGCACTTTCACTGCTGTGGCCTGGGTTCGATTCCAGGTCAGGTCTATTATTATAGACGGAAAGACAGAAAATTCTTATTGGAGAAAGCATTGAAAGAGGTTCCTTTTATAGAATGGATTTGACGACAGTCAACTTTTTTTCTAGTAAAGTCCTTGGTGGTCTAGTGGCTAGGATTCAGCACTTTCACTGCTGTGGCCTGGGTTCGATTCCAGGTCAGGGAAACTGTTACACGCAGATAGAAAATTCCTCTTGAGGAATTGGAATGAACATTGAAAGAGGTTCCTTTTTCTAGAATGGGTTTTCCGACAGTCAACTTTTTTCCTGTACAGTCCCTGATGGTCTAGTGGCTAGGATCCAGCACTCTCACTGCTGTGGCCCGGGTTCGATTCCCGGTCAGGTCTATTATAATAGACGGAAAGACAGAAATTTTTTATCGGAGAAAGCATTGAAAGAGGTTCCTTTTATAGAATGGATTTGACGACAGTCAACTTTTTTCTAGTAAAGTCCTTGGTGGTCTAGTGGCTAGGATCCAGCACTCTCACTGCTGTGGCCCGGGTTTGATTCCCGGTCAGGGAAACTATGACAGACAGACAGACAGACAGACAGACAGACAGACAGACAGACAGACAGACAGACAGACAGACAGACAGACAGACAGACAGACAGACAGACAGACAGACAGACAGACAGACAGACAGACAGACAGACAGACAGACAGACAGACAGACAGACAGACAGACAGACAGACAGACAGACAGACAGACAGACAGACAGACAGACAGACAGACAGACAGACAGACAGACAGACAGACAGACAGACAGACAGACAGACAGACAGACAGACAGACAGACAGACAGACAGACAGACAGACAGACAGACAGACAGACAGACAGACAGACAGACAGACAGACAGACAGACAGACAGACAGACAGACAGACAGACAGACAGACAGACAATTCTTATTGGAGAAAGCATTGAAAGAGGTTCTTTTTATAGAATGGATTTGACGACAGTCAACTTTTTTTCTAGTAAAGTCCTTGGTGGTCTAGTGGCTAAGATCCAGCACTTTCACTGCTGTGGCCCGGGTTCGATTCCAGGTCAGGGAAACTGTTACACGCAGATAGAAAATTCCTCTTGAGGAATTGGAAAGAAAATTGAAAGATGTTCCTTTTTCTAGAATGGGTTTTCCGACAGTCAACTTTTTTCCTGTTCATTCCCTGATGGACTAGTGGCTAGGATCCAGCACTCTCACTGCTGTGGCCCGGGTTCGATTCCCGGTCAGGTCTATTATAATAGACGGAAAGACAGAAAATTCTTATTGGAGAAAGCATTGAAAGAGGTTCCTTTTTCTAGAATGGGTTTTCCGACAGTCAACTTTTTTTCTAGTAAAGTCCTTGGTGGTCTAGTGGCTAGGATTCAGCACTTTCACTGCTGTGGCCTGGGTTCGATTCCAGGTCAGGTCTATTATTATAGACGGAAAGACAGAAAATTCTTATTGGAGAAAGCATTGAAAGAGGTTCCTTTTATAGAATGGATTTGACGACAGTCAACTTTTTTTCTAGTAAAGTCCTTGGTGGTCTAGTGGCTAAGATCCAGCACTTTCACTGCTGTGGCCCGGGTTCGATTCCAGGTCAGGGAAACTGTTACACGCAGATAGAAAATTCCTCTTGAGGAATTGGAAAGAAAATTGAAAGATGTTCCTTTTTCTAGAATGGGTTTTCCGACAGTCAACTTTTTTCCTGTTCATTCCCTGATGGACTAGTGGCTAGGATCCAGCACTCTCACTGCTGTGGCCCGGGTTCGATTCCCGGTCAGGTCTATTATAATAGACGGAAAGACAGAAAATTCTTATTGGAGAAAGCATTGAAAGAGGTTCCTTTTTCTAGAATGGGTTTTCCGACAGTCAACTTTTTTTCTAGTAAAGTCCTTGATGGTCTAGTGGCTAGGATCCAGCACTTTCACTGCTGTGGCCTGGGTTCGATTCCAGGTCAGGTCTATTATTATAGACGGAAAGACAGAAAATTCTTATTGGAGAAAGCATTGAAAGAGGTTCCTTTTATAGAATGGATTTGACGACAGTCAACTTTTTTTCTAGTAAAGTCCTTGGTGGTCTAGTGGCTAGGATTCAGCACTTTCACTGCTGTGGCCTGGGTTCGATTCCAGGTCAGGGAAACTGTTACACGCAGATAGAAAATTCCTCTTGAGGAATTGGAATGAACATTGAAAGAGGTTCCTTTTTCTAGAATGGGTTTTCCGACAGTCAACTTTTTTCCTGTACAGTCCCTGATGGTCTAGTGGCTAGGATCCAGCACTCTCACTGCTGTGGCCCGGGTTCGATTCCCGGTCAGGTCTATTATAATAGACGGAAAGACAGAAATTTTTTATCGGAGAAAGCATTGAAAGAGGTTCCTTTTATAGAATGGATTTGACGACAGTCAACTTTTTTCTAGTAAAGTCCTTGGTGGTCTAGTGGCTAGGATCCAGCACTCTCACTGCTGTGGCCCGGGTTTGATTCCCGGTCAGGGAAACTATGACAGACAGACAGACAGACAGACAGACAGACAGACAGACAGACAGACAGACAGACAGACAGACAGACAGACAGACAGACAGACAGACAGACAGACAGACAGACAGACAGACAGACAGACAGACAGACAGACAGACAGACAGACAGACAGACAGACAGACAGACAGACAGACAGACAGACAGACAGACAGACAGACAGACAGACAGACAGACAGACAGACAGACAGACAGACAGACAGACAGACAGACAGACAGACAGACAGACAGACAGACAGACAGACAGACAGACAGACAGACAGACAGACAGACAGACAGACAGACAGACAGACAGACAGACAGACAGACAGACAGACAGACAGACAGACAGACAGACAGACAGACAGACAGACAGACAGACAGACAGACAGACAGACAGACAGACAGACAGACAGACAGACAGACAGACAGACAGACAGACAGACAGACAGACAGACAGACAATTCTTTTTGGAGAAAGCATTGAAAGAGGTTCTTTTTATAGAATGGATTTGACGACAGTCAACTTTTTTTCTAGTAAAGTCCTTGGTGGTCTAGTGGCTAGGATCCAGCACTTTCACTGCTGTGGCCCGGGTTCGATTCCAGGTCAGGGAAACTGTTACACGCAGATAGAAAATTCCTCTTGAGGAATTGGAAAGAAAATTGAAAGATGTTCCTTTTTCTAGAATGGGTTTTCCGACAGTCAACTTTTTTCCTGTTCATTCCCTGATGGACTAGTGGCTAGGATCCAGCACTCTCACTGCTGTGGCCCGGGTTCGATTCCCGGTCAGGTCTATTATAATAGACGGAAAGACAGAAAATTCTTATTGGAGAAAGCATTGAAAGAGGTTCCTTTTTCTAGAATGGGTTTTCCGACAGTCAACTTTTTTTCTAGTAAAGTCCTTGGTGGTCTAGTGGCTAGGATCCAGCACTTTCACTGCTGTGGCCTGGGTTCGATTCCAGGTCAGGTCTATTATTATAGACGGAAAGACAGAAAATTCTTATTGGAGAAAGCATTGAAAGAGGTTCCTTTTATAGAATGGATTTGACGACAGTCAACTTTTTTTCTAGTAAAGTCCTTGGTGGTCTAGTGGCTAGGATCCAGCACTTTCACTGCTGTGGCCTGGGTTCGATTCCAGGTCAGGTCTATTATTATAGACGGAAAGACAGAAAATTCTTATTGGAGAAAGCATTGAAAGAGGTTCCTTTTATAGAATGGATTTGACGACAGTCAACTTTTTTTCTAGTAAAGTCCTTGGTGGTCTAGTGGCTAGGATCCAGCACTTTCACTGCTGTGGCCCGGGTTCGATTCCAGGTCAGGGAAACTGTTACACGCAGATAGAAAATTCCTCTTGAGGAATTGGAATGAACATTGAAAGAGGTTCCTTTTTCTAGAATGGGTTTTCCGACAGTCAACTTTTTTTCTAGTAAAGTCCTTGGTGGTCTAGTGGCTAGGATCCAGCACTTTCACTGCTGTGGCCTGGGTTCGATTCCAGGTCAGGTCTATTATAATAGACGGAAAGACAGAAATTTTTTTATCGGAGAAAGCATTGAAAGAGGTTCCTTTTATAGAATGGATTTGACGACAGTCAACTTTTTTCTAGTAAAGTCCTTGGTGGTCTAGTGGCTAGGATCCAGCACTCTCACTGCTGTGGCCCGGGTTCGATTCCCGGTCAGGGAAACTATGACAGACAGACAGACAGACAGACAGACAGACAGACAGACAGACAGACAGACAGACAGACAGACAGACAGACAGACAGACAGACAGACAGACAGACAGACAGACAGACAGACAGACAGACAGACAGACAGACAGACAGACAGACAGACAGACAGACAGACAGACAGACAGACAGACAGACAGACAGACAGACAGACAGACAGACAGACAGACAGACAGACAGACAGACAGACAGACAGACAGACAGACAGACAGACAGACAGACAGACAGACAGACAGACAGACAGACAGACAGACAGACAGACAGACAGACAGACAGACAGACAGACAGACAGACAGACAGACAGACAGACAGACAGACAGACAGACAGACAGACAGACAGACAGACAGACAGACAGACAGACAGACAGACAGACAGACAGACAGACAGACAGACAGACAGACAGACAGACAGACAGACAGACAGACAGACAGACAGACAGACAGACAGACAGACAGACAGACAGACAGACAGACAGACAGACAGACAGACAGACAGACAGACAGACAGACAGACAGACAGACAGACAGACAGACAGACAGACAGACAGACAGACAGACAGACAGACAGACAGACAGACAGACAGACAGACAGACAGACAGACAGACAGACAGACAGACAGACAGACAGACAGACAGACAGACAGACAGACAGACAGACAGACAGACAGACAGACAGACAGACAGACAGACAGACAGACAGACAGACAGACAGACAGACAGACAGACAGACAGACAGACAGACAGACAGACAGACAGACAGACAGACAGACAGACAGACAGACAGACAGACAGACAGACAGACAGACAGACAGACAGACAGACAGACAGACAGACAGACAGACAGACAGACAGACAGACAGACAGACAGACAGACAGACAGACAGACAGACAGACAGACAGACAGACAGACAGACAGACAGACAGACAGACAGACAGACAGACAGACAGACAGACAGACAGACAGACAGACAGACAGACAGACAGACAGACAGACAGACAGACAGACAGACAGACAGACAGACAGACAGACAGACAGACAGACAGACAGACAGACAGACAGACAGACAGACAGACAGACAGACAGACAGACAGACAGACAGACAGACAGACAGACAGACAGACAGACAGACAGACAGACAGACAGACAGACAGACAGACAGACAGACAGACAGACAGACAGACAGACAGACAGACAGACAGACAGACAGACAGACAGACAGACAGACAGACAGACAGACAGACAGACAGACAGACAGACAGACAGACAGACAGACAGACAGACAGACAGACAGACAGACAGACAGACAGACAGACAGACAGACAGACAGACAGACAGACAGACAGACAGACAGACAGACAGACAGACAGACAGACAGACAGACAGACAGACAGACAGACAGACAGACAGACAGACAGACAGACAGACAGACAGACAGACAGACAGACAGACAGACAGACAGACAGACAGACAGACAGACAGACAGACAGACAGACAGACAGACAGACAGACAGACAGACAGACAGACAGACAGACAGACAGACAGACAGACAGACAGACAGACAGACAGACAGACAGACAGACAATTCTTATTGGAGAAAGCATTGAAAGAGGTTCTTTTTATAGAATGGATTTGACGACAGTCAACTTTTTTTCTAGTAAAGTCCTTGGTGGTCTAGTGGCTAAGATCCAGCACTTTCACTGCTGTGGCCCGGGTTCGATTCCAGGTCAGGGAAACTGTTACACGCAGATAGAAAATTCCTCTTGAGGAATTGGAAAGAAAATTGAAAGATGTTCCTTTTTCTAGAATGGGTTTTCCGACAGTCAACTTTTTTCCTGTTCATTCCCTGATGGACTAGTGGCTAGGATCCAGCACTCTCACTGCTGTGGCCCGGGTTCGATTCCCGGTCAGGTCTATTATAATAGACGGAAAGACAGAAAATTCTTATTGGAGAAAGCATTGAAAGAGGTTCCTTTTTCTAGAATGGGTTTTCCGACAGTCAACTTTTTTTCTAGTAAAGTCCTTGGTGGTCTAGTGGCTAGGATTCAGCACTTTCACTGCTGTGGCCTGGGTTCGATTCCAGGTCAGGTCTATTATTATAGACGGAAAGACAGAAAATTCTTATTGGAGAAAGCATTGAAAGAGGTTCCTTTTATAGAATGGATTTGACGACAGTCAACTTTTTTTCTAGTAAAGTCCTTGGTGGTCTAGTGGCTAAGATCCAGCACTTTCAATGCTGTGGCCCGGGTTCGATTCCAGGTCAGGGAAACTGTTACACGCAGATAGAAAATTCCTCTTGAGGAATTGGAAAGAAAATTGAAAGATGTTCCTTTTTCTAGAATGGGTTTTCCGACAGTCAACTTTTTTCCTGTTCATTCCCTGATGGACTAGTGGCTAGGATCCAGCACTCTCACTGCTGTGGCCCGGGTTCGATTCCCGGTCAGGTCTATTATAATAGACGGAAAGACAGAAAATTCTTATTGGAGAAAGCATTGAAAGAGGTTCCTTTTTCTAGAATGGGTTTTCCGACAGTCAACTTTTTTTCTAGTAAAGTCCTTGGTGGTCTAGTGGCTAGGATCCAGCACTTTCACTGCTGTGGCCTGGGTTCGATTCCAGGTCAGGTCTATTATTATAGACGGAAAGACAGAAAATTCTTATTGGAGAAAGCATTGAAAGAGGTTCCTTTTATAGAATGGATTTGACGACAGTCAACTTTTTTTCTAGTAAAGTCCTTGGTGGTCTAGTGGCTAGGATTCAGCACTTTCACTGCTGTGGCCCGGGTTCGATTCCAGGTCAGGGAAACTGTTACACGCAGATAGAAAATTCCTCTTGAGGAATTGGAATGAACATTGAAAGAGGTTCCTTTTTCTAGAATGGGTTTTCCGACAGTCAACTTTTTTCCTGTACAGTCCCTGATGGTCTAGTGGCTAGGATCCAGCACTCTCACTGCTGTGGCCCGGGTTCGATTCCCGGTCAGGTCTATTATAATAGACGGAAAGACAGAAATTTTTTATCGGAGAAAGCATTGAAAGAGGTTCCTTTTATAGAATGGATTTGACGACAGTCAACTTTTTTCTAGTAAAGTCCTTGGTGGTCTAGTGGCTAGGATCCAGCACTCTCACTGCTGTGGCCCGGGTTTGATTCCCGGTCAGGGAAACTATGACAGACAGACAGACAGACAGACAGACAGACAGACAGACAGACAGACAGACAGACAGACAGACAGACAGACAGACAGACAGACAGACAGACAGACAGACAGACAGACAGACAGACAGACAGACAGACAGACAGACAGACAGACAGACAGACAGACAGACAGACAGACAGACAGACAGACAGACAGACAGACAGACAGACAGACAGACAGACAGACAGACAGACAGACAGACAGACAGACAGACAGACAGACAGACAGACAGACAGACAGACAGACAGACAGACAGACAGACAGACAGACAGACAGACAGACAGACAGACAGACAGACAGACAGACAGACAGACAGACAGACAGACAGACAGACAGACAGACAGACAGACAGACAGACAGACAGACAGACAGACAGACAGACAGACAGACAGACAGACAGACAGACAGACAGACAGACAGACAATTCTTTTTGGAGAAAGCATTGAAAGAGGTTCTTTTTATAGAATGGATTTGACGACAGTCAACTTTTTTTCTAGTAAAGTCCTTGGTGGTCTAGTGGCTAGGATCCAGCACTTTCACTGCTGTGGCCCGGGTTCGATTCCAGGTCAGGGAAACTGTTACACGCAGATAGAAAATTCCTCTTGAGGAATTGGAAAGAAAATTGAAAGATGTTCCTTTTTCTAGAATGGGTTTTCCGACAGTCAACTTTTTTCCTGTTCATTCCCTGATGGACTAGTGGCTAGGATCCAGCACTCTCACTGCTGTGGCCCGGGTTCGATTCCCGGTCAGGTCTATTATAATAGACGGAAAGACAGAAAATTCTTATTGGAGAAAGCATTGAAAGAGGTTCCTTTTTCTAGAATGGGTTTTCCGACAGTCAACTTTTTTTCTAGTAAAGTCCTTGGTGGTCTAGTGGCTAGGATCCAGCACTTTCACTGCTGTGGCCTGGGTTCGATTCCAGGTCAGGTCTATTATTATAGACGGAAAGACAGAAAATTCTTATTGGAGAAAGCATTGAAAGAGGTTCCTTTTATAGAATGGATTTGACGACAGTCAACTTTTTTTCTAGTAAAGTCCTTGGTGGTCTAGTGGCTAGGATCCAGCACTTTCACTGCTGTGGCCTGGGTTCGATTCCAGGTCAGGTCTATTATTATAGACGGAAAGACAGAAAATTCTTATTGGAGAAAGCATTGAAAGAGGTTCCTTTTATAGAATGGATTTGACGACAGTCAACTTTTTTTCTAGTAAAGTCCTTGGTGGTCTAGTGGCTAGGATCCAGCACTTTCACTGCTGTGGCCCGGGTTCGATTCCAGGTCAGGGAAACTGTTACACGCAGATAGAAAATTCCTCTTGAGGAATTGGAATGAACATTGAAAGAGGTTCCTTTTTCTAGAATGGGTTTTCCGACAGTCAACTTTTTTTCTAGTAAAGTCCTTGGTGGTCTAGTGGCTAGGATCCAGCACTTTCACTGCTGTGGCCTGGGTTCGATTCCAGGTCAGGTCTATTATAATAGACGGAAAGACAGAAATTTTTTTATCGGAGAAAGCATTGAAAGAGGTTCCTTTTATAGAATGGATTTGACGACAGTCAACTTTTTTCTAGTAAAGTCCTTGGTGGTCTAGTGGCTAGGATCCAGCACTCTCACTGCTGTGGCCCGGGTTCGATTCCCGGTCAGGGAAACTATGACAGACAGACAGACAGACAGACAGACAGACAGACAGACAGACAGACAGACAGACAGACAGACAGACAGACAGACAGACAGACAGACAGACAGACAGACAGACAGACAGACAGACAGACAGACAGACAGACAGACAGACAGACAGACAGACAGACAGACAGACAGACAGACAGACAGACAGACAGACAGACAGACAGACAGACAGACAGACAGACAGACAGACAGACAGACAGACAGACAGACAGACAGACAGACAGACAGACAGACAGACAGACAGACAGACAGACAGACAGACAGACAGACAGACAGACAGACAGACAGACAGACAGACAGACAGACAGACAGACAGACAGACAGACAGACAGACAGACAGACAGACAGACAGACAGACAGACAGACAGACAGACAGACAGACAGACAGACAGACAGACAGACAGACAGACAGACAGACAGACAGACAGACAGACAGACAGACAGACAGACAGACAGACAGACAGACAGACAGACAGACAGACAGACAGACAGACAGACAGACAGACAGACAGACAGACAGACAGACAGACAGACAGACAGACAGACAGACAGACAGACAGACAGACAGACAGACAGACAGACAGACAGACAGACAGACAGACAGACAGACAGACAGACAGACAGACAGACAGACAGACAGACAGACAGACAGACAGACAGACAGACAGACAGACAGACAGACAGACAGACAGACAGACAGACAGACAGACAGACAGACAGACAGACAGACAGACAGACAGACAGACAGACAGACAGACAGACAGACAGACAGACAGACAGACAGACAGACAGACAGACAGACAGACAGACAGACAGACAGACAGACAGACAGACAGACAGACAGACAGACAGACAGACAGACAGACAGACAGACAGACAGACAGACAGACAGACAGACAGACAGACAGACAGACAGACAGACAGACAGACAGACAGACAGACAGACAGACAGACAGACAGACAGACAGACAGACAGACAGACAGACAGACAGACAGACAGACAGACAGACAGACAGACAGACAGACAGACAGACAGACAGACAGACAGACAGACAGACAGACAGACAGACAGACAGACAGACAGACAGACAGACAGACAGACAGACAGACAGACAGACAGACAGACAGACAGACAGACAGACAGACAGACAGACAGACAGACAGACAGACAGACAGACAGACAGACAGACAGACAGACAGACAGACAGACAGACAGACAGACAGACAGACAGACAGACAGACAGACAGACAGACAGACAGACAGACAGACAGACAGACAGACAGACAGACAGACAGACAGACAGACAGACAGACAGACAGACAGACAGACAGACAGACAGACAGACAGACAGACAGACAGACAGACAGACAGACAGACAGACAGACAGACAGACAGACAGACAGACAGACAGACAGACAGACAGACAGACAGACAGACAGACAGACAGACAGACAGACAGACAGACAGACAGACAGACAGACAGACAGACAGACAGACAGACAGACAGACAGACAGACAGACAGACAGACAGACAGACAGACAGACAGACAGACAGACAGACAGACAGACAGACAGACAGACAGACAGACAGACAGACAGACAGACAGACAGACAGACAGACAGACAGACAGACAGACAGACAGACAGACAGACAGACAGACAGACAGACAGACAGACAGACAGACAATTCTTATTGGAGAAAGCATTGAAAGAGGTTCTTTTTATAGAATGGATTTGACGACAGTCAACTTTTTTTCTAGTAAAGTCCTTGGTGGTCTAGTGGCTAAGATCCAGCACTTTCACTGCTGTGGCCCGGGTTCGATTCCAGGTCAGGGAAACTGTTACACGCAGATAGAAAATTCCTCTTGAGGAATTGGAAAGAAAATTGAAAGATGTTCCTTTTTCTAGAATGGGTTTTCCGACAGTCAACTTTTTTCCTGTTCATTCCCTGATGGACTAGTGGCTAGGATCCAGCACTCTCACTGCTGTGGCCCGGGTTCGATTCCCGGTCAGGTCTATTATAATAGACGGAAAGACAGAAAATTCTTATTGGAGAAAGCATTGAAAGAGGTTCCTTTTTCTAGAATGGGTTTTCCGACAGTCAACTTTTTTTCTAGTAAAGTCCTTGGTGGTCTAGTGGCTAGGATTCAGCACTTTCACTGCTGTGGCCTGGGTTCGATTCCAGGTCAGGTCTATTATTATAGACGGAAAGACAGAAAATTCTTATTGGAGAAAGCATTGAAAGAGGTTCCTTTTATAGAATGGATTTGACGACAGTCAACTTTTTTTCTAGTAAAGTCCTTGGTGGTCTAGTGGCTAAGATCCAGCACTTTCAATGCTGTGGCCCGGGTTCGATTCCAGGTCAGGGAAACTGTTACACGCAGATAGAAAATTCCTCTTGAGGAATTGGAAAGAAAATTGAAAGATGTTCCTTTTTCTAGAATGGGTTTTCCGACAGTCAACTTTTTTCCTGTTCATTCCCTGATGGACTAGTGGCTAGGATCCAGCACTCTCACTGCTGTGGCCCGGGTTCGATTCCCGGTCAGGTCTATTATAATAGACGGAAAGACAGAAAATTCTTATTGGAGAAAGCATTGAAAGAGGTTCCTTTTTCTAGAATGGGTTTTCCGACAGTCAACTTTTTTTCTAGTAAAGTCCTTGGTGGTCTAGTGGCTAGGATCCAGCACTTTCACTGCTGTGGCCTGGGTTCGATTCCAGGTCAGGTCTATTATTATAGACGGAAAGACAGAAAATTCTTATTGGAGAAAGCATTGAAAGAGGTTCCTTTTATAGAATGGATTTGACGACAGTCAACTTTTTTTCTAGTAAAGTCCTTGGTGGTCTAGTGGCTAGGATTCAGCACTTTCACTGCTGTGGCCCGGGTTCGATTCCAGGTCAGGGAAACTGTTACACGCAGATAGAAAATTCCTCTTGAGGAATTGGAATGAACATTGAAAGAGGTTCCTTTTTCTAGAATGGGTTTTCCGACAGTCAACTTTTTTCCTGTACAGTCCCTGATGGTCTAGTGGCTAGGATCCAGCACTCTCACTGCTGTGGCCCGGGTTCGATTCCCGGTCAGGTCTATTATAATAGACGGAAAGACAGAAATTTTTTATCGGAGAAAGCATTGAAAGAGGTTCCTTTTATAGAATGGATTTGACGACAGTCAACTTTTTTCTAGTAAAGTCCTTGGTGGTCTAGTGGCTAGGATCCAGCACTCTCACTGCTGTGGCCCGGGTTTGATTCCCGGTCAGGGAAACTATGACAGACAGACAGACAGACAGACAGACAGACAGACAGACAGACAGACAGACAGACAGACAGACAGACAGACAGACAGACAGACAGACAGACAGACAGACAGACAGACAGACAGACAGACAGACAGACAGACAGACAGACAGACAGACAGACAGACAGACAGACAGACAGACAGACAGACAGACAGACAGACAGACAGACAGACAGACAGACAGACAGACAGACAGACAGACAGACAGACAGACAGACAGACAGACAGACAGACAGACAGACAGACAGACAGACAGACAGACAGACAGACAGACAGACAGACATTTTTGGAGAAAGCATTGAAAGAGGTTCTTTTTATAGAATGGATTTGACGACAGTCAACTTTTTTTCTAGTAAAGTCCTTGGTGGTCTAGTGGCTAGGATCCAGCACTTTCACTGCTGTGGCCCGGGTTCGATTCCAGGTCAGGGAAACTGTTACACGCAGATAGAAAATTCCTCTTGAGGAATTGGAAAGAAAATTGAAAGATGTTCCTTTTTCTAGAATGGGTTTTCCGACAGTCAACTTTTTTCCTGTTCATTCCCTGATGGACTAGTGGCTAGGATCCAGCACTCTCACTGCTGTGGCCCGGGTTCGATTCCCGGTCAGGTCTATTATAATAGACGGAAAGACAGAAAATTCTTATTGGAGAAAGCATTGAAAGAGGTTCCTTTTTCTAGAATGGGTTTTCCGACAGTCAACTTTTTTTCTAGTAAAGTCCTTGGTGGTCTAGTGGCTAGGATCCAGCACTTTCACTGCTGTGGCCTGGGTTCGATTCCAGGTCAGGTCTATTATTATAGACGGAAAGACAGAAAATTCTTATTGGAGAAAGCATTGAAAGAGGTTCCTTTTATAGAATGGATTTGACGACAGTCAACTTTTTTTCTAGTAAAGTCCTTGGTGGTCTAGTGGCTAGGATCCAGCACTTTCACTGCTGTGGCCTGGGTTCGATTCCAGGTCAGGTCTATTATTATAGACGGAAAGACAGAAAATTCTTATTGGAGAAAGCATTGAAAGAGGTTCCTTTTATAGAATGGATTTGACGACAGTCAACTTTTTTTCTAGTAAAGTCCTTGGTGGTCTAGTGGCTAGGATCCAGCACTTTCACTGCTGTGGCCCGGGTTCGATTCCAGGTCAGGGAAACTGTTACACGCAGATAGAAAATTCCTCTTGAGGAATTGGAATGAACATTGAAAGAGGTTCCTTTTTCTAGAATGGGTTTTCCGACAGTCAACTTTTTTTCTAGTAAAGTCCTTGGTGGTCTAGTGGCTAGGATCCAGCACTTTCACTGCTGTGGCCTGGGTTCGATTCCAGGTCAGGTCTATTATAATAGACGGAAAGACAGAAATTTTTTTATCGGAGAAAGCATTGAAAGAGGTTCCTTTTATAGAATGGATTTGACGACAGTCAACTTTTTTCTAGTAAAGTCCTTGGTGGTCTAGTGGCTAGGATCCAGCACTCTCACTGCTGTGGCCCGGGTTCGATTCCCGGTCAGGGAAACTATGACAGACAGACAGACAGACAGACAGACAGACAGACAGACAGACAGACAGACAGACAGACAGACAGACAGACAGACAGACAGACAGACAGACAGACAGACAGACAGACAGACAGACAGACAGACAGACAGACAGACAGACAGACAGACAGACAGACAGACAGACAGACAGACAGACAGACAGACAGACAGACAGACAGACAGACAGACAGACAGACAGACAGACAGACAGACAGACAGACAGACAGACAGACAGACAGACAGACAGACAGACAGACAGACAGACAGACAGACAGACAGACAGACAGACAGACAGACAGACAGACAGACAGACAGACAGACAGACAGACAGACAGACAGACAGACAGACAGACAGACAGACAGACAGACAGACAGACAGACAGACAGACAGACAGACAGACAGACAGACAGACAGACAGACAGACAGACAGACAGACAGACAGACAGACAGACAGACAGACAGACAGACAGACAGACAGACAGACAGACAGACAGACAGACAGACAGACAGACAGACAGACAGACAGACAGACAGACAGACAGACAGACAGACAGACAGACAGACAGACAGACAGACAGACAGACAGACAGACAGACAGACAGACAGACAGACAGACAGACAGACAGACAGACAGACAGACAGACAGACAGACAGACAGACAGACAGACAGACAGACAGACAGACAGACAGACAGACAGACAGACAGACAGACAGACAGACAGACAGACAGACAGACAGACAGACAGACAGACAGACAGACAGACAGACAGACAGACAGACAGACAGACAGACAGACAGACAGACAGACAGACAGACAGACAGACAGACAGACAGACAGACAGACAGACAGACAGACAGACAGACAGACAGACAGACAGACAGACAGACAGACAGACAGACAGACAGACAGACAGACAGACAGACAGACAGACAGACAGACAGACAGACAGACAGACAGACAGACAGACAGACAGACAGACAGACAGACAGACAGACAGACAGACAGACAGACAGACAGACAGACAGACAGACAGACAGACAGACAGACAGACAGACAGACAGACAGACAGACAGACAGACAGACAGACAGACAGACAGACAGACAGACAGACAGACAGACAGACAGACAGACAGACAGACAGACAGACAGACAGACAGACAGACAGACAGACAGACAGACAGACAGACAGACAGACAGACAGACAGACAGACAGACAGACAGACAGACAGACAGACAGACAGACAGACAGACAGACAGACAGACAGACAGACAGACAGACAGACAGACAGACAGACAGACAGACAGACAGACAGACAGACAGACAGACAGACAGACAGACAGACAGACAGACAGACAGACAGACAGACAGACAGACAGACAGACAGACAGACAGACAGACAGACAGACAGACAGACAGACAGACAGACAGACAGACAGACAGACAGACAGACAGACAGACAGACAGACAGACAATTCTTTTTGGAGAAAGCATTGAAAGAGGTTCTTTTTATAGAATGGATTTGACGACAGTCAACTTTTTTTCTAGTAAAGTCCTTGGTGGTCTAGTGGCTAGGATCCAGCACTTTCACTGCTGTGGCCCGGGTTCGATTCCAGGTCAGGGAAACTGTTACACGCAGATAGAAAATTCCTCTTGAGGAATTGGAAAGAAAATTGAAAGATGTTCCTTTTTCTAGAATGGGTTTTCCGACAGTCAACTTTTTTCCTGTTCATTCCCTGATGGACTAGTGGCTAGGATCCAGCACTCTCACTGCTGTGGCCCGGGTTCGATTCCCGGTCAGGTCTATTATAATAGACGGAAAGACAGAAAATTCTTATTGGAGAAAGCATTGAAAGAGGTTCCTTTTTCTAGAATGGGTTTTCCGACAGTCAACTTTTTTTCTAGTAAAGTCCTTGGTGGTCTAGTGGCTAGGATCCAGCACTTTCACTGCTGTGGCCTGGGTTCGATTCCAGGTCAGGTCTATTATTATAGACGGAAAGACAGAAAATTCTTATTGGAGAAAGCATTGAAAGAGGTTCCTTTTATAGAATGGATTTGACGACAGTCAACTTTTTTTCTAGTAAAGTCCTTGGTGGTCTAGTGGCTAGGATCCAGCACTTTCACTGCTGTGGCCTGGGTTCGATTCCAGGTCAGGTCTATTATTATAGACGGAAAGACAGAAAATTCTTATTGGAGAAAGCATTGAAAGAGGTTCCTTTTATAGAATGGATTTGACGACAGTCAACTTTTTTTCTAGTAAAGTCCTTGGTGGTCTAGTGGCTAGGATCCAGCACTTTCACTGCTGTGGCCCGGGTTCGATTCCAGGTCAGGGAAACTGTTACACGCAGATAGAAAATTCCTCTTGAGGAATTGGAATGAACATTGAAAGAGGTTCCTTTTTCTAGAATGGGTTTTCCGACAGTCAACTTTTTTTCTAGTAAAGTCCTTGGTGGTCTAGTGGCTAGGATCCAGCACTTTCACTGCTGTGGCCTGGGTTCGATTCCAGGTCAGGTCTATTATAATAGACGGAAAGACAGAAATTTTTTTATCGGAGAAAGCATTGAAAGAGGTTCCTTTTATAGAATGGATTTGACGACAGTCAACTTTTTTCTAGTAAAGTCCTTGGTGGTCTAGTGGCTAGGATCCAGCACTCTCACTGCTGTGGCCCGGGTTCGATTCCCGGTCAGGGAAACTATGACAGACAGACAGACAGACAGACAGACAGACAGACAGACAGACAGACAGACAGACAGACAGACAGACAGACAGACAGACAGACAGACAGACAGACAGACAGACAGACAGACAGACAGACAGACAGACAGACAGACAGACAGACAGACAGACAGACAGACAGACAGACAGACAGACAGACAGACAGACAGACAGACAGACAGACAGACAGACAGACAGACAGACAGACAGACAGACAGACAGACAGACAGACAGACAGACAGACAGACAGACAGACAGACAGACAGACAGACAGACAGACAGACAGACAGACAGACAGACAGACAGACAGACAGACAGACAGACAGACAGACAGACAGACAGACAGACAGACAGACAGACAGACAGACAGACAGACAGACAGACAGACAGACAGACAGACAGACAGACAGACAGACAGACAGACAGACAGACAGACAGACAGACAGACAGACAGACAGACAGACAGACAGACAGACAGACAGACAGACAGACAGACAGACAGACAGACAGACAGACAGACAGACAGACAGACAGACAGACAGACAGACAGACAGACAGACAGACAGACAGACAGACAGACAGACAGACAGACAGACAGACAGACAGACAGACAGACAGACAGACAGACAGACAGACAGACAGACAGACAGACAGACAGACAGACAGACAGACAGACAGACAGACAGACAGACAGACAGACAGACAGACAGACAGACAGACAGACAGACAGACAGACAGACAGACAGACAGACAGACAGACAGACAGACAGACAGACAGACAGACAGACAGACAGACAGACAGACAGACAGACAGACAGACAGACAGACAGACAGACAGACAGACAGACAGACAGACAGACAGACAGACAGACAGACAGACAGACAGACAGACAGACAGACAGACAGACAGACAGACAGACAGACAGACAGACAGACAGACAGACAGACAGACAGACAGACAGACAGACAGACAGACAGACAGACAGACAGACAGACAGACAGACAGACAGACAGACAGACAGACAGACAGACAGACAGACAGACAGACAGACAGACAGACAGACAGACAGACAGACAGACAGACAGACAGACAATTCTTATTGGAGAAAGCATTGAAAGAGGTTCTTTTTATAGAATGGATTTGACGACAGTCAACTTTTTTTCTAGTAAAGTCCTTGGTGGTCTAGTGGCTAAGATCCAGCACTTTCACTGCTGTGGCCCGGGTTCGATTCCAGGTCAGGGAAACTGTTACACGCAGATAGAAAATTCCTCTTGAGGAATTGGAAAGAAAATTGAAAGATGTTCCTTTTTCTAGAATGGGTTTTCCGACAGTCAACTTTTTTCCTGTTCATTCCCTGATGGACTAGTGGCTAGGATCCAGCACTCTCACTGCTGTGGCCCGGGTTCGATTCCCGGTCAGGTCTATTATAATAGACGGAAAGACAGAAAATTCTTATTGGAGAAAGCATTGAAAGAGGTTCCTTTTTCTAGAATGGGTTTTCCGACAGTCAACTTTTTTTCTAGTAAAGTCCTTGGTGGTCTAGTGGCTAGGATTCAGCACTTTCACTGCTGTGGCCTGGGTTCGATTCCAGGTCAGGTCTATTATTATAGCATTGAAAGAGGTTCCTTTTATAGAATGGATTTGACGACAGTCAACTTTTTTTCTAGTAAAGTCCTTGGTGGTCTAGTGGCTAAGATCCAGCACTTTCACTGCTGTGGCCCGGGTTCGATTCCAGGTCAGGGAAACTGTTACACGCAGATAGAAAATTCCTCTTGAGGAATTGGAAAGAAAATTGAAAGATGTTCCTTTTTCTAGAATGGGTTTTCCGACAGTCAACTTTTTTTCTAGTAAAGTCCTTGGTGGTCTAGTGGCTAGGATCCAGCACTTTCACTGCTGTGGCCTGGGTTCGATTCCAGGTCAGGTCTATTATTATAGACGGAAAGACAGAAAATTCTTATTGGAGAAAGCATTGAAAGAGGTTCCTTTTATAGAATGGATTTGACGACAGTCAACTTTTTTTCTAGTAAAGTCCTTGGTGGTCTAGTGGCTAGGATCCAGCACTTTCACTGCTGTGGCCTGGGTTCGATTCCAGGTCAGGTCTATTATTATAGACGGAAAGACAGAAAATTCTTATTGGAGAAAGCATTGAAAGAGGTTCCTTTTATAGAATGGATTTGACGACAGTCAACTTTTTTTCTAGTAAAGTCCTTGGTGGTCTAGTGGCTAGGATCCAGCACTTTCACTGCTGTGGCCCGGGTTCGATTCCAGGTCAGGTCTATTATTATAGACGGAAAGACAGAAAATTCTTATTGGAGAAAGCATTGAAAGAGGTTCCTTTTATAGAATGGATTTGACGACAGTCAACTTTTTTTCTAGTAAAGTCCTTGGTGGTCTAGTGGCTAGGATCCAGCACTTTCACTGCTGTGGCCCGGGTTCGATTCCAGGTCAGGGAAACTGTTACACGCAGATAGAAAATTCCTCTTGAGGAATTGGAATGAACATTGAAAGAGGTTCCTTTTTCTAGAATGGGTTTTCCGACAGTCAACTTTTTTTCTAGTAAAGTCCTTGGTGGTCTAGTGGCTAGGATCCAGCACTTTCACTGCTGTGGCCTGGGTTCGATTCCAGGTCAGGTCTATTATAATAGACGGAAAGACAGAAATTTTTTTATCGGAGAAAGCATTGAAAGAGGTTCCTTTTATAGAATGGATTTGACGACAGTCAACTTTTTTCTAGTAAAGTCCTTGGTGGTCTAGTGGCTAGGATCCAGCACTCTCACTGCTGTGGCCCGGGTTCGATTCCCGGTCAGGGAAACTATGACAGACAGACAGACAGACAGACAGACAGACAGACAGACAGACAGACAGACAGACAGACAGACAGACAGACAGACAGACAGACAGACAGACAGACAGACAGACAGACAGACAGACAGACAGACAGACAGACAGACAGACAGACAGACAGACAGACAGACAGACAGACAGACAGACAGACAGACAGACAGACAGACAGACAGACAGACAGACAGACAGACAGACAGACAGACAGACAGACAGACAGACAGACAGACAGACAGACAGACAGACAGACAGACAGACAGACAGACAGACAGACAGACAGACAGACAGACAGACAGACAGACAGACAGACAGACAGACAGACAGACAGACAGACAGACAGACAGACAGACAGACAGACAGACAGACAGACAGACAGACAGACAGACAGACAGACAGACAGACAGACAGACAGACAGACAGACAGACAGACAGACAGACAGACAGACAGACAGACAGACAGACAGACAGACAGACAGACAGACAGACAGACAGACAGACAGACAGACAGACAGACAGACAGACAGACAGACAGACAGACAGACAGACAGACAGACAGACAGACAGACAGACAGACAGACAGACAGACAGACAGACAGACAGACAGACAGACAGACAGACAGACAGACAGACAGACAGACAGACAGACAGACAGACAGACAGACAGACAGACAGACAGACAGACAGACAGACAGACAGACAGACAGACAGACAGACAGACAGACAGACAGACAGACAGACAGACAGACAGACAGACAGACAGACAGACAGACAGACAGACAGACAGACAGACAGACAGACAGACAGACAGACAGACAGACAGACAGACAGACAGACAGACAGACAGACAGACAGACAGACAGACAGACAGACAGACAGACAGACAGACAGACAGACAGACAGACAGACAGACAGACAGACAGACAGACAGACAGACAGACAGACAGACAGACAGACAGACAGACAGACAGACAGACAGACAGACAGACAGACAGACAGACAGACAGACAGACAGACAGACAGACAGACAGACAGACAGACAGACAGACAGACAGACAGACAGACAGACAGACAGACAGACAGACAGACAGACAGACAGACAGACAGACAGACAGACAGACAGACAGACAGACAGACAGACAGACAGACAGACAGACAGACAGACAGACAGACAGACAGACAGACAGACAGACAGACAGACAGACAGACAGACAGACAGACAGACAGACAGACAGACAGACAGACAGACAGACAGACAGACAGACAGACAGACAGACAGACAGACAGACAGACAGACAGACAGACAGACAGACAGACAGACAGACAGACAGACAGACAGACAGACAGACAGACAGACAGACAGACAGACAGACAGACAGACAGACAGACAGACAGACAGACAGACAGACAGACAGACAGACAGACAGACAGACAGACAGACAGACAGACAGACAGACAGACAGACAGACAGACAGACAGACAGACAGACAGACAGACAGACAGACAGACAGACAGACAGACAGACAGACAGACAGACAGACAGACAGACAGACAGACAGACAGACAGACAGACAGACAGACAGACAGACAGACAGACAGACAGACAGACAGACAGACAGACAGACAGACAGACAGACAGACAGACAGACAGACAGACAGACAGACAGACAGACAGACAGACAGACAGACAGACAGACAGACAGACAGACAGACAGACAGACAGACAGACAGACAGACAGACAGACAGACAGACAGACAGACAGACAGACAGACAGACAGACAGACAGACAGACAGACAGACAGACAGACAGACAGACAGACAGACAGACAGACAGACAGACAGACAGACAGACAGACAGACAGACAGACAGACAGACAGACAGACAGACAGACAGACAGACAGACAGACAGACAGACAGACAGACAGACAGACAGACAGACAGACAGACAGACAGACAGACAGACAGACAGACAGACAGACAGACAGACAGACAGACAGACAGACAGACAGACAGACAGACAGACAGACAGACAGACAGACAGACAGACAGACAGACAGACAGACAGACAGACAGACAGACAGACAGACAGACAGACAGACAGACAGACAGACAGACAGACAGACAGACAGACAGACAGACAGACAGACAGACAGACAGACAGACAGACAGACAGACAGACAGACAGACAGACAGACAGACAGACAGACAGACAGACAGACAGACAGACAGACAGACAGACAGACAGACAGACAGACAGACAGACAGACAGACAGACAGACAGACAGACAGACAGACAGACAGACAGACAGACAGACAGACAGACAGACAGACAGACAGACAGACAGACAGACAGACAGACAGACAGACAGACAGACAGACAGACAGACAGACAGACAGACAGACAGACAGACAGACAGACAGACAGACAGACAGACAGACAGACAGACAGACAGACAGACAGACAGACAGACAGACAGACAGACAGACAGACAGACAGACAGACAGACAGACAGACAGACAGACAGACAGACAGACAATTCTTTTTGGAGAAAGCATTGAAAGAGGTTCTTTTTATAGAATGGATTTGACGACAGTCAACTTTTTTTCTAGTAAAGTCCTTGGTGGTCTAGTGGCTAGGATCCAGCACTTTCACTGCTGTGGCCCGGGTTCGATTCCAGGTCAGGGAAACTGTTACACGCAGATAGAAAATTCCTCTTGAGGAATTGGAAAGAAAATTGAAAGATGTTCCTTTTTCTAGAATGGGTTTTCCGACAGTCAACTTTTTTCCTGTTCATTCCCTGATGGACTAGTGGCTAGGATCCAGCACTCTCACTGCTGTGGCCCGGGTTCGATTCCCGGTCAGGTCTATTATAATAGACGGAAAGACAGAAAATTCTTATTGGAGAAAGCATTGAAAGAGGTTCCTTTTTCTAGAATGGGTTTTCCGACAGTCAACTTTTTTTCTAGTAAAGTCCTTGGTGGTCTAGTGGCTAGGATCCAGCACTTTCACTGCTGTGGCCTGGGTTCGATTCCAGGTCAGGTCTATTATTATAGACGGAAAGACAGAAAATTCTTATTGGAGAAAGCATTGAAAGAGGTTCCTTTTATAGAATGGATTTGACGACAGTCAACTTTTTTTCTAGTAAAGTCCTTGGTGGTCTAGTGGCTAGGATCCAGCACTTTCACTGCTGTGGCCTGGGTTCGATTCCAGGTCAGGTCTATTATTATAGACGGAAAGACAGAAAATTCTTATTGGAGAAAGCATTGAAAGAGGTTCCTTTTATAGAATGGATTTGACGACAGTCAACTTTTTTTCTAGTAAAGTCCTTGGTGGTCTAGTGGCTAGGATCCAGCACTTTCACTGCTGTGGCCCGGGTTCGATTCCAGGTCAGGGAAACTGTTACACGCAGATAGAAAATTCCTCTTGAGGAATTGGAATGAACATTGAAAGAGGTTCCTTTTTCTAGAATGGGTTTTCCGACAGTCAACTTTTTTTCTAGTAACGTCCTTGGTGGTCTAGTGGCTAAGATCCAGCACTTTCACTGCTGTGGCCCGGGTTCGATTCCAGGTCAGGGAAACTGTTACACGCAGATAGAAAATTCCTCTTGAGGAATTGGAAAGAAAATTGAAAGATGTTCCTTTTTCTAGAATGGGTTTTCCGACAGTCAACTTTTTTCCTGTTCATTCCCTGATGGACTAGTGGCTAGGATCCAGCACTCTCACTGCTGTGGCCCGGGTTCGATTCCCGGTCAGGTCTATTATAATAGACGGAAAGACAGAAAATTCTTATTGGAGAAAGCATTGAAAGAGGTTCCTTTTTCTAGAATGGGTTTTCCGACAGTCAACTTTTTTTCTAGTAAAGTCCTTGGTGGTCTAGTGGCTAGGATCCAGCACTTTCACTGCTGTGGCCCGGGTTCGATTCCAGGTCAGGTCTATTATTATAGACGGAAAGACAGAAAATTCTTATTGGAGAAAGCATTGAAAGAGGTTCCTTTTATAGAATGGATTTGACGACAGTCAACTTTTTTTCTAGTAAAGTCCTTGGTGGTCTAGTGGCTAAGATCCAGCACTTTCACTGCTGTGGCCCGGGTTCGATTCCAGGTCAGGGAAACTGTTACACGCAGATAGAAAATTCCTCTTGAGGAATTGGAAAGAAAATTGAAAGATGTTCCTTTTTCTAGAATGGGTTTTCCGACAGTCAACTTTTTTCCTGTTCATTCCCTGATGGACTAGTGGCTAGGATCCAGCACTCTCACTGCTGTGGCCCGGGTTCGATTCCCGGTCAGGTCTATTATAATAGACGGAAAGACAGAAAATTCTTATTGGAGAAAGCATTGAAAGAGGTTCCTTTTTCTAGAATGGGTTTTCCGACAGTCAACTTTTTTTCTAGTAAAGTCCTTGGTGGTCTAGTGGCTAGGATCCAGCACTTTCACTGCTGTGGCCTGGGTTCGATTCCAGGTCAGGTCTATTATTATAGACGGAAAGACAGAAAATTCTTATTGGAGAAAGCATTGAAAGAGGTTCCTTTTATAGAATGGATTTGACGACAGTCAACTTTTTTTCTAGTAAAGTCCTTGGTGGTCTAGTGGCTAGGATTCAGCACTTTCACTGCTGTGGCCTGGGTTCGATTCCAGGTCAGGGAAACTGTTACACGCAGATAGAAAATTCCTCTTGAGGAATTGGAATGAACATTGAAAGAGGTTCCTTTTTCTAGAATGGGTTTTCCGACAGTCAACTTTTTTCCTGTACAGTCCCTGATGGTCTAGTGGCTAGGATCCAGCACTCTCACTGCTGTGGCCCGGGTTCGATTCCCGGTCAGGTCTATTATAATAGACGGAAAGACAGAAATTTTTTATCGGAGAAAGCATTGAAAGAGGTTCCTTTTATAGAATGGATTTGACGACAGTCAACTTTTTTCTAGTAAAGTCCTTGGTGGTCTAGTGGCTAGGATCCAGCACTCTCACTGCTGTGGCCCGGGTTTAATTCCCGGTCAGGGAAACTATGACAGACAGACAGACAGACAGACAGACAGACAGACAGACAGACAGACAGACAGACAGACAGACAGACAGACAGACAGACAGACAGACAGACAGACAGACAGACAGACAGACAGACAGACAGACAGACAGACAGACAGACAGACAGACAGACAGACAGACAGACAGACAGACAGACAGACAGACAGACAGACAGACAGACAGACAGACAGACAGACAGACAGACAGACAGACAGACAGACAGACAGACAGACAGACAGACAGACAGACAGACAGACAGACAGACAGACAGACAGACAGACAGACAGACAGACAGACAGACAGACAGACAGACAGACAGACAGACAGACAGACAGACAGACAGACAGACAGACAGACAGACAGACAGACAGACAGACAGACAGACAGACAGACAGACAGACAGACAGACAGACAGACAGACAGACAGACAGACAGACAGACAGACAGACAGACAGACAGACAGACAGACAGACAGACAGACAGACAGACAGACAGACAGACAGACAGACAGACAGACAGACAGACAGACAGACAGACAGACAGACAGACAGACAGACAGACAGACAGACAGACAGACAGACAGACAGACAGACAGACAGACAGACAGACAGACAGACAGACAGACAGACAGACAGACAGACAGACAGACAGACAGACAGACAGACAGACAGACAGACAGACAGACAGACAGACAGACAGACAGACAGACAGACAGACAGACAGACAGACAGACAGACAGACAGACAGACAGACAGACAGACAGACAGACAGACAGACAGACAGACAGACAGACAGACAGACAGACAGACAGACAGACAGACAGACAGACAGACAGACAGACAGACAGACAGACAGACAGACAGACAGACAGACAGACAGACAGACAGACAGACAGACAGACAGACAGACAGACAGACAGACAGACAGACAGACAGACAGACAGACAGACAGACAGACAGACAGACAGACAGACAGACAGACAGACAGACAGACAGACAGACAGACAGACAGACAGACAGACAGACAGACAGACAGACAGACAGACAGACAGACAGACAGACAGACAGACAGACAGACAGACAGACAGACAGACAGACAGACAGACAGACAGACAGACAGACAGACAGACAGACAGACAGACAGACAGACAGACAGACAGACAGACAGACAGACAGACAGACAGACAGACAGACAGACAGACAGACAGACAGACAGACAGACAGACAGACAGACAGACAGACAGACAGACAGACAGACAGACAGACAGACAGACAGACAGACAGACAGACAGACAGACAGACAGACAGACAGACAGACAGACAGACAGACAGACAGACAGACAGACAGACAGACAGACAGACAGACAGACAGACAGACAGACAGACAGACAGACAGACAGACAGACAGACAGACAGACAGACAGACAGACAGACAGACAGACAGACAGACAGACAGACAGACAGACAGACAGACAGACAGACAGACAGACAGACAGACAGACAGACAGACAGACAGACAGACAGACAGACAGACAGACAGACAGACAGACAGACAGACAGACAGACAGACAGACAGACAGACAGACAGACAGACAGACAGACAGACAGACAGACAGACAGACAGACAGACAGACAGACAGACAGACAGACAGACAGACAGACAGACAGACAGACAGACAGACAGACAGACAGACAGACAGACAGACAGACAGACAGACAGACAGACAGACAGACAGACAGACAGACAGACAGACAGACAGACAGACAGACAGACAGACAGACAGACAGACAGACAGACAGACAGACAGACAGACAGACAGACAGACAGACAGACAGACAGACAGACAGACAGACAGACAGACAGACAGACAGACAGACAGACAGACAGACAGACAGACAGACAGACAGACAGACAGACAGACAGACAGACAGACAGACAGACAGACAGACAGACAGACAGACAGACAGACAGACAGACAGACAGACAGACAGACAGACAGACAGACAGACAGACAGACAGACAGACAGACAGACAGACAGACAGACAGACAGACAGACAGACAGACAGACAGACAGACAGACAGACAGACAGACAGACAGACAGACAGACAGACAGACAGACAGACAGACAGACAGACAGACAGACAGACAGACAGACAGACAGACAGACAGACAGACAGACAGACAGACAGACAGACAGACAGACAGACAGACAGACAGACAGACAGACAGACAGACAGACAGACAGACAGACAGACAGACAGACAGACAGACAGACAGACAGACAGACAGACAGACAGACAGACAGACAGACAGACAGACAGACAGACAGACAGACAGACAGACAGACAGACAGACAGACAGACAGACAGACAGACAGACAGACAGACAGACAGACAGACAGACAGACAGACAGACAGACAGACAATTCTTATTGGAGAAAGCATTGAAAGAGGTTCTTTTTATAGAATGGATTTGACGACAGTCAACTTTTTTTCTAGTAAAGTCCTTGGTGGTCTAGTGGCTAAGATCCAGCACTTTCACTGCTGTGGCCCGGGTTCGATTCCAGGTCAGGGAAACTGTTACACGCAGATAGAAAATTCCTCTTGAGGAATTGGAAAGAAAATTGAAAGATGTTCCTTTTTCTAGAATGGGTTTTCCGACAGTCAACTTTTTTCCTGTTCATTCCCTGATGGACTAGTGGCTAGGATCCAGCACTCTCACTGCTGTGGCCCGGGTTCGATTCCCGGTCAGGTCTATTATAATAGACGGAAAGACAGAAAATTCTTATTGGAGAAAGCATTGAAAGAGGTTCCTTTTTCTAGAATGGATTTGACGACAGTCAACTTTTTTTCTAGTAAAGTCCTTGGTGGTCTAGTGGCTAAGATCCAGCACTTTCACTGCTGTGGCCCGGGTTCGATTCCAGGTCAGGGAAACTGTTACACGCAGATAGAAAATTCCTCTTGAGGAATTGGAAAGAAAATTGAAAGATGTTCCTTTTTCTAGAATGGGTTTTCCGACAGTCAACTTTTTTCCTGTTCATTCCCTGATGGACTAGTGGCTAGGATCCAGCACTCTCACTGCTGTGGCCCGGGTTCGATTCCCGGTCAGGTCTATTATAATAGACGGAAAGACAGAAAATTCTTATTGGAGAAAGCATTGAAAGAGGTTCCTTTTTCTAGAATGGGTTTTCCGACAGTCAACTTTTTTTCTAGTAAAGTCCTTGGTGGTCTAGTGGCTAGGATTCAGCACTTTCACTGCTGTGGCCTGGGTTCGATTCCAGGTCAGGTCTATTATTATAGACGGAAAGACAGAAAATTCTTATTGGAGAAAGCATTGAAAGAGGTTCCTTTTATAGAATGGATTTGACGACAGTCAACTTTTTTTCTAGTAAAGTCCTTGGTGGTCTAGTGGCTAAGATCCAGCACTTTCAATGCTGTGGCCCGGGTTCGATTCCAGGTCAGGGAAACTGTTACACGCAGATAGAAAATTCCTCTTGAGGAATTGGAAAGAAAATTGAAAGATGTTCCTTTTTCTAGAATGGGTTTTCCGACAGTCAACTTTTTTCCTGTTCATTCCCTGATGGACTAGTGGCTAGGATCCAGCACTCTCACTGCTGTGGCCCGGGTTCGATTCCCGGTCAGGTCTATTATAATAGACGGAAAGACAGAAAATTCTTATTGGAGAAAGCATTGAAAGAGGTTCCTTTTTCTAGAATGGGTTTTCCGACAGTCAACTTTTTTTCTAGTAAAGTCCTTGGTGGTCTAGTGGCTAGGATCCAGCACTTTCACTGCTGTGGCCTGGGTTCGATTCCAGGTCAGGTCTATTATTATAGACGGAAAGACAGAAAATTCTTATTGGAGAAAGCATTGAAAGAGGTTCCTTTTATAGAATGGATTTGACGACAGTCAACTTTTTTTCTAGTAAAGTCCTTGGTGGTCTAGTGGCTAGGATTCAGCACTTTCACTGCTGTGGCCTGGGTTCGATTCCAGGTCAGGGAAACTGTTACACGCAGATAGAAAATTCCTCTTGAGGAATTGGAATGAACATTGAAAGAGGTTCCTTTTTCTAGAATGGGTTTTCCGACAGTCAACTTTTTTCCTGTACAGTCCCTGATGGTCTAGTGGCTAGGATCCAGCACTCTCACTGCTGTGGCCCGGGTTCGATTCCCGGTCAGGTCTATTATAATAGACGGAAAGACAGAAATTTTTTATCGGAGAAAGCATTGAAAGAGGTTCCTTTTATAGAATGGATTTGACGACAGTCAACTTTTTTCTAGTAAAGTCCTTGGTGGTCTAGTGGCTAGGATCCAGCACTCTCACTGCTGTGGCCCGGGTTTGATTCCCGGTCAGGGAAACTATGACAGACAGACAGACAGACAGACAGACAGACAGACAGACAGACAGACAGACAGACAGACAGACAGACAGACAGACAGACAGACAGACAGACAGACAGACAGACAGACAGACAGACAGACAGACAGACAGACAGACAGACAGACAGACAGACAGACAGACAGACAGACAGACAGACAGACAGACAGACAGACAGACAGACAGACAGACAGACAGACAGACAGACAGACAGACAGACAGACAGACAGACAGACAGACAGACAGACAGACAGACAGACAGACAGACAGACAGACAGACAGACAGACAGACAGACAGACAGACAGACAGACAGACAGACAGACAGACAGACAGACAGACAGACAGACAGACAGACAGACAGACAGACAGACAGACAGACAGACAGACAGACAGACAGACAGACAGACAGACAGACAGACAGACAGACAGACAGACAGACAGACAGACAGACAGACAGACAGACAGACAGACAGACAGACAGACAGACAGACAGACAGACAGACAGACAGACAGACAGACAGACAGACAGACAGACAGACAGACAGACAGACAGACAGACAGACAGACAGACAGACAGACAGACAGACAGACAGACAGACAGACAGACAGACAGACAGACAGACAGACAGACAGACAGACAGACAGACAGACAGACAGACAGACAGACAGACAGACAGACAGACAGACAGACAGACAGACAGACAGACAGACAGACAGACAGACAGACAGACAGACAGACAGACAGACAGACAGACAGACAGACAGACAGACAGACAGACAGACAGACAGACAGACAGACAGACAGACAGACAGACAGACAGACAGACAGACAGACAGACAGACAGACAGACAGACAGACAGACAATTCTTATTGGAGAAAGCATTGAAAGAGGTTCTTTTTATAGAATGGATTTGACGACAGTCAACTTTTTTTCTAGTAAAGTCCTTGGTGGTCTAGTGGCTAAGATCCAGCACTTTCACTGCTGTGGCCCGGGTTCGATTCCAGGTCAGGGAAACTGTTACACGCAGATAGAAAATTCCTCTTGAGGAATTGGAAAGAAAATTGAAAGATGTTCCTTTTTCTAGAATGGGTTTTCCGACAGTCAACTTTTTTCCTGTTCATTCCCTGATGGACTAGTGGCTAGGATCCAGCACTCTCACTGCTGTGGCCCGGGTTCGATTCCCGGTCAGGTCTATTATAATAGACGGAAAGACAGAAAATTCTTATTGGAGAAAGCATTGAAAGAGGTTCCTTTTTCTAGAATGGGTTTTCCGACAGTCAACTTTTTTTCTAGTAAAGTCCTTGGTGGTCTAGTGGCTAGGATTCAGCACTTTCACTGCTGTGGCCTGGGTTCGATTCCAGGTCAGGTCTATTATTATAGACGGAAAGACAGAAAATTCTTATTGGAGAAAGCATTGAAAGAGGTTCCTTTTATAGAATGGATTTGACGACAGTCAACTTTTTTTCTAGTAAAGTCCTTGGTGGTCTAGTGGCTAAGATCCAGCACTTTCAATGCTGTGGCCCGGGTTCGATTCCAGGTCAGGGAAACTGTTACACGCAGATAGAAAATTCCTCTTGAGGAATTGGAAAGAAAATTGAAAGATGTTCCTTTTTCTAGAATGGGTTTTCCGACAGTCAACTTTTTTCCTGTTCATTCCCTGATGGACTAGTGGCTAGGATCCAGCACTCTCACTGCTGTGGCCCGGGTTCGATTCCCGGTCAGGTCTATTATAATAGACGGAAAGACAGAAAATTCTTATTGGAGAAAGCATTGAAAGAGGTTCCTTTTTCTAGAATGGGTTTTCCGACAGTCAACTTTTTTTCTAGTAAAGTCCTTGGTGGTCTAGTGGCTAGGATCCAGCACTTTCACTGCTGTGGCCTGGGTTCGATTCCAGGTCAGGTCTATTATTATAGACGGAAAGACAGAAAATTCTTATTGGAGAAAGCATTGAAAGAGGTTCCTTTTATAGAATGGATTTGACGACAGTCAACTTTTTTTCTAGTAAAGTCCTTGGTGGTCTAGTGGCTAGGATTCAGCACTTTCACTGCTGTGGCCTGGGTTCGATTCCAGGTCAGGGAAACTGTTACACGCAGATAGAAAATTCCTCTTGAGGAATTGGAATGAACATTGAAAGAGGTTCCTTTTTCTAGAATGGGTTTTCCGACAGTCAACTTTTTTCCTGTACAGTCCCTGATGGTCTAGTGGCTAGGATCCAGCACTCTCACTGCTGTGGCCCGGGTTCGATTCCCGGTCAGGTCTATTATAATAGACGGAAAGACAGAAATTTTTTATCGGAGAAAGCATTGAAAGAGGTTCCTTTTATAGAATGGATTTGACGACAGTCAACTTTTTTCTAGTAAAGTCCTTGGTGGTCTAGTGGCTAGGATCCAGCACTCTCACTGCTGTGGCCCGGGTTTGATTCCCGGTCAGGGAAACTATGACAGACAGACAGACAGACAGACAGACAGACAGACAGACAGACAGACAGACAGACAGACAGACAGACAGACAGACAGACAGACAGACAGACAGACAGACAGACAGACAGACAGACAGACAGACAGACAGACAGACAGACAGACAGACAGACAGACAGACAGACAGACAGACAGACAGACAGACAGACAGACAGACAGACAGACAGACAGACAGACAGACAGACAGACAGACAGACAGACAGACAGACAGACAGACAGACAGACAGACAGACAGACAGACAGACAGACAGACAGACAGACAGACAGACAGACAGACAGACAGACAGACAGACAGACAGACAGACAGACAGACAGACAGACAGACAGACAGACAGACAGACAGACAGACAGACAGACAGACAGACAGACAGACAGACAGACAGACAGACAGACAGACAGACAGACAGACAGACAGACAGACAGACAGACAGACAGACAGACAGACAGACAGACAGACAGACAGACAGACAGACAGACAGACAGACAGACAGACAGACAGACAGACAGACAGACAGACAGACAGACAGACAGACAGACAGACAGACAGACAATTCTTATTGGAGAAAGCATTGAAAGAGGTTCTTTTTATAGAATGGATTTGACGACAGTCAACTTTTTTTCTAGTAAAGTCCTTGGTGGTCTAGTGGCTAAGATCCAGCACTTTCACTGCTGTGGCCCGGGTTCGATTCCAGGTCAGGGAAACTGTTACACGCAGATAGAAAATTCCTCTTGAGGAATTGGAAAGAAAATTGAAAGATGTTCCTTTTTCTAGAATGGGTTTTCCGACAGTCAACTTTTTTCCTGTTCATTCCCTGATGGACTAGTGGCTAGGATCCAGCACTCTCACTGCTGTGGCCCGGGTTCGATTCCCGGTCAGGTCTATTATAATAGACGGAAAGACAGAAAATTCTTATTGGAGAAAGCATTGAAAGAGGTTCCTTTTTCTAGAATGGGTTTTCCGACAGTCAACTTTTTTTCTAGTAAAGTCCTTGGTGGTCTAGTGGCTAGGATTCAGCACTTTCACTGCTGTGGCCTGGGTTCGATTCCAGGTCAGGTCTATTATTATAGACGGAAAGACAGAAAATTCTTATTGGAGAAAGCATTGAAAGAGGTTCCTTTTATAGAATGGATTTGACGACAGTCAACTTTTTTTCTAGTAAAGTCCTTGGTGGTCTAGTGGCTAAGATCCAGCACTTTCAATGCTGTGGCCCGGGTTCGATTCCAGGTCAGGGAAACTGTTACACGCAGATAGAAAATTCCTCTTGAGGAATTGGAAAGAAAATTGAAAGATGTTCCTTTTTCTAGAATGGGTTTTCCGACAGTCAACTTTTTTCCTGTTCATTCCCTGATGGACTAGTGGCTAGGATCCAGCACTCTCACTGCTGTGGCCCGGGTTCGATTCCCGGTCAGGTCTATTATAATAGACGGAAAGACAGAAAATTCTTATTGGAGAAAGCATTGAAAGAGGTTCCTTTTTCTAGAATGGGTTTTCCGACAGTCAACTTTTTTTCTAGTAAAGTCCTTGGTGGTCTAGTGGCTAGGATCCAGCACTTTCACTGCTGTGGCCTGGGTTCGATTCCAGGTCAGGTCTATTATTATAGACGGAAAGACAGAAAATTCTTATTGGAGAAAGCATTGAAAGAGGTTCCTTTTATAGAATGGATTTGACGACAGTCAACTTTTTTTCTAGTAAAGTCCTTGGTGGTCTAGTGGCTAGGATTCAGCACTTTCACTGCTGTGGCCCGGGTTCGATTCCAGGTCAGGGAAACTGTTACACGCAGATAGAAAATTCCTCTTGAGGAATTGGAATGAACATTGAAAGAGGTTCCTTTTTCTAGAATGGGTTTTCCGACAGTCAACTTTTTTCCTGTACAGTCCCTGATGGTCTAGTGGCTAGGATCCAGCACTCTCACTGCTGTGGCCCGGGTTCGATTCCCGGTCAGGTCTATTATAATAGACGGAAAGACAGAAATTTTTTATCGGAGAAAGCATTGAAAGAGGTTCCTTTTATAGAATGGATTTGACGACAGTCAACTTTTTTCTAGTAAAGTCCTTGGTGGTCTAGTGGCTAGGATCCAGCACTCTCACTGCTGTGGCCCGGGTTTGATTCCCGGTCAGGGAAACTATGACAGACAGACAGACAGACAGACAGACAGACAGACAGACAGACAGACAGACAGACAGACAGACAGACAGACAGACAGACAGACAGACAGACAGACAGACAGACAGACAGACAGACAGACAGACAGACAGACAGACAGACAGACAGACAGACAGACAGACAGACAGACAGACAGACAGACAGACAGACAGACAGACAGACAGACAGACAGACAGACAGACAGACAGACAGACAGACAGACAGACAGACAGACAGACAGACAGACAGACAGACAGACAGACAGACAGACAGACAGACAGACAGACAGACAGACAGACAGACAGACAATTCTTTTTGGAGAAAGCATTGAAAGAGGTTCTTTTTATAGAATGGATTTGACGACAGTCAACTTTTTTTCTAGTAAAGTCCTTGGTGGTCTAGTGGCTAGGATCCAGCACTTTCACTGCTGTGGCCCGGGTTCGATTCCAGGTCAGGGAAACTGTTACACGCAGATAGAAAATTCCTCTTGAGGAATTGGAAAGAAAATTGAAAGATGTTCCTTTTTCTAGAATGGGTTTTCCGACAGTCAACTTTTTTCCTGTTCATTCCCTGATGGACTAGTGGCTAGGATCCAGCACTCTCACTGCTGTGGCCCGGGTTCGATTCCCGGTCAGGTCTATTATAATAGACGGAAAGACAGAAAATTCTTATTGGAGAAAGCATTGAAAGAGGTTCCTTTTTCTAGAATGGGTTTTCCGACAGTCAACTTTTTTTCTAGTAAAGTCCTTGGTGGTCTAGTGGCTAGGATCCAGCACTTTCACTGCTGTGGCCTGGGTTCGATTCCAGGTCAGGTCTATTATTATAGACGGAAAGACAGAAAATTCTTATTGGAGAAAGCATTGAAAGAGGTTCCTTTTATAGAATGGATTTGACGACAGTCAACTTTTTTTCTAGTAAAGTCCTTGGTGGTCTAGTGGCTAGGATCCAGCACTTTCACTGCTGTGGCCTGGGTTCGATTCCAGGTCAGGTCTATTATTATAGACGGAAAGACAGAAAATTCTTATTGGAGAAAGCATTGAAAGAGGTTCCTTTTATAGAATGGATTTGACGACAGTCAACTTTTTTTCTAGTAAAGTCCTTGGTGGTCTAGTGGCTAGGATCCAGCACTTTCACTGCTGTGGCCCGGGTTTGATTCCAGGTCAGGGAAACTGTTACACGCAGATAGAAAATTCCTCTTGAGGAATTGGAATGAACATTGAAAGAGGTTCCTTTTTCTAGAATGGGTTTTCCGACAGTCAACTTTTTTTCTAGTAAAGTCCTTGGTGGTCTAGTGGCTAGGATCCAGCACTTTCACTGCTGTGGCCTGGGTTCGATTCCAGGTCAGGTCTATTATAATAGACGGAAAGACAGAAATTTTTTTATCGGAGAAAGCATTGAAAGAGGTTCCTTTTATAGAATGGATTTGACGACAGTCAACTTTTTTCTAGTAAAGTCCTTGGTGGTCTAGTGGCTAGGATCCAGCACTCTCACTGCTGTGGCCCGGGTTCGATTCCCGGTCAGGGAAACTATGACAGACAGACAGACAGACAGACAGACAGACAGACAGACAGACAGACAGACAGACAGACAGACAGACAGACAGACAGACAGACAGACAGACAGACAGACAGACAGACAGACAGACAGACAGACAGACAGACAGACAGACAGACAGACAGACAGACAGACAGACAGACAGACAGACAGACAGACAGACAGACAGACAGACAGACAGACAGACAGACAGACAGACAGACAGACAGACAGACAGACAGACAGACAGACAGACAGACAGACAGACAGACAGACAGACAGACAGACAGACAGACAGACAGACAGACAGACAGACAGACAGACAGACAGACAGACAGACAGACAGACAGACAGACAGACAGACAGACAGACAGACAGACAGACAGACAGACAGACAGACAGACAGACAGACAGACAGACAGACAGACAGACAGACAGACAGACAGACAGACAGACAGACAGACAGACAGACAGACAGACAGACAGACAGACAGACAGACAGACAGACAGACAGACAGACAGACAGACAGACAGACAGACAGACAGACAGACAGACAGACAGACAGACAGACAGACAGACAGACAGACAGACAGACAGACAGACAGACAGACAGACAGACAGACAGACAGACAGACAGACAGACAGACAGACAGACAGACAGACAGACAGACAGACAGACAGACAGACAGACAGACAGACAGACAGACAGACAGACAGACAGACAGACAGACAGACAGACAGACAGACAGACAGACAGACAGACAGACAGACAGACAGACAGACAGACAGACAGACAGACAGACAGACAGACAGACAGACAGACAGACAGACAGACAGACAGACAGACAGACAGACAGACAGACAGACAGACAGACAGACAGACAGACAGACAGACAGACAGACAGACAGACAGACAGACAGACAGACAGACAGACAGACAGACAGACAGACAGACAGACAGACAGACAGACAGACAGACAGACAGACAGACAGACAGACAGACAGACAGACAGACAGACAGACAGACAGACAGACAGACAGACAGACAGACAGACAGACAGACAGACAGACAGACAGACAGACAGACAGACAGACAGACAGACAGACAGACAGACAGACAGACAGACAGACAGACAGACAGACAGACAGACAGACAGACAGACAGACAGACAGACAGACAGACAGACAGACAGACAGACAGACAGACAGACAGACAGACAGACAGACAGACAGACAGACAGACAGACAGACAGACAGACAGACAGACAGACAGACAGACAGACAGACAGACAGACAGACAGACAGACAGACAGACAGACAGACAGACAGACAGACAGACAGACAGACAGACAGACAGACAGACAGACAGACAGACAGACAGACAGACAGACAGACAGACAGACAGACAGACAGACAGACAGACAGACAGACAGACAGACAGACAGACAGACAGACAGACAGACAGACAGACAGACAGACAGACAGACAGACAGACAGACAGACAGACAGACAGACAGACAGACAGACAGACAGACAGACAGACAGACAGACAGACAGACAGACAGACAGACAGACAGACAGACAGACAGACAGACAGACAGACAGACAGACAGACAGACAGACAGACAGACAGACAGACAGACAGACAGACAGACAGACAGACAGACAGACAGACAGACAGACAGACAGACAGACAGACAGACAGACAGACAGACAGACAGACAGACAGACAGACAGACAGACAGACAGACAGACAGACAGACAGACAGACAGACAGACAGACAGACAGACAGACAGACAGACAGACAGACAGACAGACAGACAGACAGACAGACAGACAGACAGACAGACAGACAGACAGACAGACAGACAGACAGACAGACAGACAGACAGACAGACAGACAGACAGACAGACAGACAGACAGACAGACAGACAGACAGACAGACAGACAGACAGACAGACAGACAGACAGACAGACAGACAGACAGACAGACAGACAGACAGACAGACAGACAGACAGACAGACAGACAGACAGACAGACAGACAGACAGACAGACAGACAGACAGACAGACAGACAGACAGACAGACAGACAGACAGACAGACAGACAGACAGACAGACAGACAGACAGACAGACAGACAGACAGACAGACAGACAGACAGACAGACAGACAGACAGACAGACAGACAGACAGACAGACAGACAGACAGACAGACAGACAGACAGACAGACAGACAGACAGACAGACAGACAGACAGACAGACAGACAGACAGACAGACAGACAGACAGACAGACAGACAGACAGACAGACAGACAGACAGACAGACAGACAGACAGACAGACAGACAGACAGACAGACAGACAGACAGACAGACAGACAGACAGACAGACAGACAGACAGACAGACAGACAGACAGACAGACAGACAGACAGACAGACAGACAGACAGACAGACAGACAGACAGACAGACAGACAGACAGACAGACAGACAGACAGACAGACAGACAGACAGACAGACAGACAGACAGACAGACAGACAGACAGACAGACAGACAGACAGACAGACAGACAGACAGACAGACAGACAGACAGACAGACAGACAGACAGACAGACAGACAGACAGACAGACAGACAGACAGACAGACAGACAGACAGACAGACAGACAGACAGACAGACAGACAGACAGACAGACAGACAGACAGACAGACAGACAGACAGACAGACAGACAGACAGACAGACAGACAGACAGACAGACAGACAGACAGACAGACAGACAGACAGACAGACAGACAGACAGACAGACAGACAGACAGACAGACAGACAGACAGACAGACAGACAGACAGACAGACAGACAGACAGACAGACAGACAGACAGACAGACAGACAGACAGACAGACAGACAGACAGACAGACAGACAGACAGACAGACAGACAGACAGACAGACAGACAGACAGACAGACAGACAGACAGACAGACAGACAGACAGACAGACAGACAGACAGACAGACAGACAGACAGACAGACAGACAGACAGACAGACAGACAGACAGACAGACAGACAGACAGACAGACAGACAGACAGACAGACAGACAGACAGACAGACAGACAGACAGACAGACAGACAGACAGACAGACAGACAGACAGACAGACAGACAGACAGACAGACAGACAGACAGACAGACAGACAGACAGACAGACAGACAGACAGACAGACAGACAGACAGACAGACAGACAGACAGACAGACAGACAGACAGACAGACAGACAGACAGACAGACAGACAGACAGACAGACAGACAGACAGACAGACAGACAGACAGACAGACAGACAGACAGACAGACAGACAGACAGACAGACAGACAGACAGACAGACAGACAGACAGACAGACAGACAGACAGACAGACAGACAGACAGACAGACAGACAGACAGACAGACAGACAGACAGACAGACAGACAGACAGACAGACAGACAGACAGACAGACAGACAGACAGACAGACAGACAGACAGACAGACAGACAGACAGACAGACAGACAGACAGACAGACAGACAGACAGACAGACAGACAGACAGACAGACAGACAGACAGACAGACAGACAGACAGACAGACAGACAGACAGACAGACAGACAGACAGACAGACAGACAGACAGACAGACAGACAGACAGACAGACAGACAGACAGACAGACAGACAGACAGACAGACAGACAGACAGACAGACAGACAGACAGACAGACAGACAGACAGACAGACAGACAGACAGACAGACAGACAGACAGACAGACAGACAGACAGACAGACAGACAGACAGACAGACAGACAGACAGACAGACAGACAGACAGACAGACAGACAGACAGACAGACAGACAGACAGACAGACAGACAGACAGACAGACAGACAGACAGACAGACAGACAGACAGACAGACAGACAGACAGACAGACAGACAGACAGACAGACAGACAGACAGACAGACAGACAGACAGACAGACAGACAGACAGACAGACAGACAGACAGACAGACAATTCTTATTGGAGAAAGCATTGAAAGAGGTTCTTTTTATAGAATGGATTTGACGACAGTCAACTTTTTTTCTAGTAAAGTCCTTGGTGGTCTAGTGGCTAAGATCCAGCACTTTCACTGCTGTGGCCCGGGTTCGATTCCAGGTCAGGGAAACTGTTACACGCAGATAGAAAATTCCTCTTGAGGAATTGGAAAGAAAATTGAAAGATGTTCCTTTTTCTAGAATGGGTTTTCCGACAGTCAACTTTTTTCCTGTTCATTCCCTGATGGACTAGTGGCTAGGATCCAGCACTCTCACTGCTGTGGCCCGGGTTCGATTCCTGGTCAGGTCTATTATAATAGACGGAAAGACAGAAAATTCTTATTGGAGAAAGCATTGAAAGAGGTTCTTTTTATAGAATGGATTTGACGACAGTCAACTTTTTTTCTAGTAAAGTCCTTGGTGGTCTAGTGGCTAAGATCCAGCACTTTCACTGCTGTGGCCCGGGTTCGATTCCAGGTCAGGGAAACTGTTACACGCAGATAGAAAATTCCTCTTGAGGAATTGGAAAGAAAATTGAAAGATGTTCCTTTTTCTAGAATGGGTTTTCCGACAGTCAACTTTTTTCCTGTTCATTCCCTGATGGACTAGTGGCTAGGATCCAGCACTCTCACTGCTGTGGCCCGGGTTCGATTCCTGGTCAGGTCTATTATAATAGACGGAAAGACAGAAAATTCTTATTGGAGAAAGCATTGAAAGAGGTTCTTTTTATAGAATGGATTTGACGACAGTCAACTTTTTTTCTAGTAAAGTCCTTGGTGGTCTAGTGGCTAAGATCCAGCACTTTCACTGCTGTGGCCCGGGTTCGATTCCAGGTCAGGGAAACTGTTACACGCAGATAGAAAATTCCTCTTGAGGAATTGGAAAGAAAATTGAAAGATGTTCCTTTTTCTAGAATGGGTTTTCCGACAGTCAACTTTTTTCCTGTTCATTCCCTGATGGACTAGTGGCTAGGATCCAGCACTCTCACTGCTGTGGCCCGGGTTCGATTCCTGGTCAGGTCTATTATAATAGACGGAAAGACAGAAAATTCTTATTGGAGAAAGCATTGAAAGAGGTTCTTTTTATAGAATGGATTTGACGACAGTCAACTTTTTTTCTAGTAAAGTCCTTGGTGGTCTAGTGGCTAAGATCCAGCACTTTCACTGCTGTGGCCCGGGTTCGATTCCAGGTCAGGGAAACTGTTACACGCAGATAGAAAATTCCTCTTGAGGAATTGGAAAGAAAATTGAAAGATGTTCCTTTTTCTAGAATGGGTTTTCCGACAGTCAACTTTTTTCCTGTTCATTCCCTGATGGACTAGTGGCTAGGATCCAGCACTCTCACTGCTGTGGCCCGGGTTCGATTCCTGGTCAGGTCTATTATAATAGACGGAAAGACAGAAAATTCTTATTGGAGAAAGCATTGAAAGAGGTTCTTTTTATAGAATGGATTTGACGACAGTCAACTTTTTTTCTAGTAAAGTCCTTGGTGGTCTAGTGGCTAAGATCCAGCACTTTCACTGCTGTGGCCCGGGTTCGATTCCAGGTCAGGGAAACTGTTACACGCAGATAGAAAATTCCTCTTGAGGAATTGGAAAGAAAATTGAAAGATGTTCCTTTTTCTAGAATGGGTTTTCCGACAGTCAACTTTTTTCCTGTTCATTCCCTGATGGACTAGTGGCTAGGATCCAGCACTCTCACTGCTGTGGCCCGGGTTCGATTCCTGGTCAGGTCTATTATAATAGACGGAAAGACAGAAAATTCTTATTGGAGAAAGCATTGAAAGAGGTTCTTTTTATAGAATGGATTTGACGACAGTCAACTTTTTTTCTAGTAAAGTCCTTGGTGGTCTAGTGGCTAAGATCCAGCACTTTCACTGCTGTGGCCCGGGTTCGATTCCAGGTCAGGGAAACTGTTACACGCAGATAGAAAATTCCTCTTGAGGAATTGGAAAGAAAATTGAAAGATGTTCCTTTTTCTAGAATGGGTTTTCCGACAGTCAACTTTTTTCCTGTTCATTCCCTGATGGACTAGTGGCTAGGATCCAGCACTCTCACTGCTGTGGCCCGGGTTCGATTCCTGGTCAGGTCTATTATAATAGACGGAAAGACAGAAAATTCTTATTGGAGAAAGCATTGAAAGAGGTTCTTTTTATAGAATGGATTTGACGACAGTCAACTTTTTTTCTAGTAAAGTCCTTGGTGGTCTAGTGGCTAAGATCCAGCACTTTCACTGCTGTGGCCCGGGTTCGATTCCAGGTCAGGGAAACTGTTACACGCAGATAGAAAATTCCTCTTGAGGAATTGGAAAGAAAATTGAAAGATGTTCCTTTTTCTAGAATGGGTTTTCCGACAGTCAACTTTTTTCCTGTTCATTCCCTGATGGACTAGTGGCTAGGATCCAGCACTCTCACTGCTGTGGCCCGGGTTCGATTCCTGGTCAGGTCTATTATAATAGACGGAAAGACAGAAAATTCTTATTGGAGAAAGCATTGAAAGAGGTTCTTTTTATAGAATGGATTTGACGACAGTCAACTTTTTTTCTAGTAAAGTCCTTGGTGGTCTAGTGGCTAAGATCCAGCACTTTCACTGCTGTGGCCCGGGTTCGATTCCAGGTCAGGGAAACTGTTACACGCAGATAGAAAATTCCTCTTGAGGAATTGGAAAGAAAATTGAAAGATGTTCCTTTTTCTAGAATGGGTTTTCCGACAGTCAACTTTTTTCCTGTTCATTCCCTGATGGACTAGTGGCTAGGATCCAGCACTCTCACTGCTGTGGCCCGGGTTCGATTCCTGGTCAGGTCTATTATAATAGACGGAAAGACAGAAAATTCTTATTGGAGAAAGCATTGAAAGAGGTTCTGGAGAAAGCATTGAAAGAGGTTCTTTTTATAGAATGGATTTGACGACAGTCAACTTTTTTTCTAGTAAAGTCCTTGGTGGTCTAGTGGCTAAGATCCAGCACTTTCACTGCTGTGGCCCGGGTTCGATTCCAGGTCAGGGAAACTGTTACACGCAGATAGAAAATTCCTCTTGAGGAATTGGAAAGAAAATTGAAAGATGTTCCTTTTTCTAGAATGGGTTTTCCGACAGTCAACTTTTTTCCTGTTCATTCCCTGATGGACTAGTGGCTAGGATCCAGCACTCTCACTGCTGTGGCCCGGGTTCGATTCCTGGTCAGGTCTATTATAATAGACGGAAAGACAGAAAATTCTTATTGGAGAAAGCATTGAAAGAGGTTCTTTTTATAGAATGGATTTGACGACAGTCAACTTTTTTTCTAGTAAAGTCCTTGGTGGTCTAGTGGCTAAGATCCAGCACTTTCACTGCTGTGGCCCGGGTTCGATTCCAGGTCAGGGAAACTGTTACACGCAGATAGAAAATTCCTCTTGAGGAATTGGAAAGAAAATTGAAAGATGTTCCTTTTTCTAGAATGGGTTTTCCGACAGTCAACTTTTTTCCTGTTCATTCCCTGATGGACTAGTGGCTAGGATCCAGCACTCTCACTGCTGTGGCCCGGGTTCGATTCCTGGTCAGGTCTATTATAATAGACGGAAAGACAGAAAATTCTTATTGGAGAAAGCATTGAAAGAGGTTCTTTTTATAGAATGGATTTGACGACAGTCAACTTTTTTTCTAGTAAAGTCCTTGGTGGTCTAGTGGCTAAGATCCAGCACTTTCACTGCTGTGGCCCGGGTTCGATTCCAGGTCAGGGAAACTGTTACACGCAGATAGAAAATTCCTCTTGAGGAATTGGAAAGAAAATTGAAAGATGTTCCTTTTTCTAGAATGGGTTTTCCGACAGTCAACTTTTTTCCTGTTCATTCCCTGATGGACTAGTGGCTAGGATCCAGCACTCTCACTGCTGTGGCCCGGGTTCGATTCCTGGTCAGGTCTATTATAATAGACGGAAAGACAGAAAATTCTTATTGGAGAAAGCATTGAAAGAGGTTCTTTTTATAGAATGGATTTGACGACAGTCAACTTTTTTTCTAGTAAAGTCCTTGGTGGTCTAGTGGCTAAGATCCAGCACTTTCACTGCTGTGGCCCGGGTTCGATTCCAGGTCAGGGAAACTGTTACACGCAGATAGAAAATTCCTCTTGAGGAATTGGAAAGAAAATTGAAAGATGTTCCTTTTTCTAGAATGGGTTTTCCGACAGTCAACTTTTTTCCTGTTCATTCCCTGATGGACTAGTGGCTAGGATCCAGCACTCTCACTGCTGTGGCCCGGGTTCGATTCCTGGTCAGGTCTATTATAATAGACGGAAAGACAGAAAATTCTTATTGGAGAAAGCATTGAAAGAGGTTCTTTTTATAGAATGGATTTGACGACAGTCAACTTTTTTTCTAGTAAAGTCCTTGGTGGTCTAGTGGCTAAGATCCAGCACTTTCACTGCTGTGGCCCGGGTTCGATTCCAGGTCAGGGAAACTGTTACACGCAGATAGAAAATTCCTCTTGAGGAATTGGAAAGAAAATTGAAAGATGTTCCTTTTTCTAGAATGGGTTTTCCGACAGTCAACTTTTTTCCTGTTCATTCCCTGATGGACTAGTGGCTAGGATCCAGCACTCTCACTGCTGTGGCCCGGGTTCGATTCCTGGTCAGGTCTATTATAATAGACGGAAAGACAGAAAATTCTTATTGGAGAAAGCATTGAAAGAGGTTCCTTTTTCTAGAATGGGTTTTCCGACAGTCAACTTTTTTTCTAGTAAAGTCCTTGGTGGTCTAGTGGCTAGGATTCAGCACTTTCACTGCTGTGGCCCGGGTTCGATTCCAGGTCAGGTCTATTATTATAGACGGAAAGACAGAAAATTCTTATTGGAGAAAGCATTGAAAGAGGTTCTTTTTATAGAATGGATTTGACGACAGTCAACTTTTTTTCTAGTAAAGTCCTTGGTGGTCTAGTGGCTAAGATCCAGCACTTTCACTGCTGTGGCCCGGGTTCGATTCCAGGTCAGGGAAACTGTTACACGCAGATAGAAAATTCCTCTTGAGGAATTGGAAAGAAAATTGAAAGATGTTCCTTTTTCTAGAATGGGTTTTCCGACAGTCAACTTTTTTCCTGTTCATTCCCTGATGGACTAGTGGCTAGGATCCAGCACTCTCACTGCTGTGGCCCGGGTTCGATTCCTGGTCAGGTCTATTATAATAGACGGAAAGACAGAAAATTCTTATTGGAGAAAGCATTGAAAGAGGTTCCTTTTTCTAGAATGGGTTTTCCGACAGTCAACTTTTTTTCTAGTAAAGTCCTTGGTGGTCTAGTGGCTAGGATTCAGCACTTTCACTGCTGTGGCCCGGGTTCGATTCCAGGTCAGGTCTATTATTATAGACGGAAAGACAGAAAATTCTTATTGGAGAAAGCATTGAAAGAGGTTCCTTTTATAGAATGGATTTGACGACAGTCAACTTTTTTTCTAGTAAAGTCCTTGGTGGTCTAGTGGCTAAGATCCAGCACTTTCAATGCTGTGGCCCGGGTTCGATTCCAGGTCAGGGAAACTGTTACACGCAGATAGAAAATTCCTCTTGAGGAATTGGAAAGAAAATTGAAAGATGTTCCTTTTTCTAGAATGGGTTTTCCGACAGTCAACTTTTTTCCTGTTCATTCCCTGATGGACTAGTGGCTAGGATCCAGCACTCTCACTGCTGTGGCCCGGGTTCGATTCCCGGTCAGGTCTATTATAATAGACGGAAAGACAGAAAATTCTTATTGGAGAAAGCATTGAAAGAGGTTCCTTTTTCTAGAATGGGTTTTCCGACAGTCAACTTTTTTTCTAGTAAAGTCCTTGGTGGTCTAGTGGCTAGGATCCAGCACTTTCACTGCTGTGGCCTGGGTTCGATTCCAGGTCAGGTCTATTATTATAGACGGAAAGACAGAAAATTCTTATTGGAGAAAGCATTGAAAGAGGTTCCTTTTATAGAATGGATTTGACGACAGTCAACTTTTTTTCTAGTAAAGTCCTTGGTGGTCTAGTGGCTAGGATTCAGCACTTTCACTGCTGTGGCCTGGGTTCGATTCCAGGTCAGGGAAACTGTTACACGCAGATAGAAAATTCCTCTTGAGGAATTGGAATGAACATTGAAAGAGGTTCCTTTTTCTAGAATGGGTTTTCCGACAGTCAACTTTTTTCCTGTACAGTCCCTGATGGTCTAGTGGCTAGGATCCAGCACTCTCACTGCTGTGGCCCGGGTTCGATTCCCGGTCAGGTCTATTATAATAGACGGAAAGACAGAAATTTTTTATCGGAGAAAGCATTGAAAGAGGTTCCTTTTATAGAATGGATTTGACGACAGTCAACTTTTTTCTAGTAAAGTCCTTGGTGGTCTAGTGGCTAGGATCCAGCACTCTCACTGCTGTGGCCCGGGTTTGATTCCCGGTCAGGGAAACTATGACAGACAGACAGACAGACAGACAGACAGACAGACAGACAGACAGACAGACAGACAGACAGACAGACAGACAGACAGACAGACAGACAGACAGACAGACAGACAGACAGACAGACAGACAGACAGACAGACAGACAGACAGACAGACAGACAGACAGACAGACAGACAGACAGACAGACAGACAGACAGACAGACAGACAGACAGACAGACAGACAGACAGACAGACAGACAGACAGACAGACAGACAGACAGACAGACAGACAGACAGACAGACAGACAGACAGACAGACAGACAGACAGACAGACAGACAGACAGACAGACAGACAGACAGACAGACAGACAGACAGACAGACAGACAGACAGACAGACAGACAGACAGACAGACAGACAGACAGACAGACAGACAGACAGACAGACAGACAGACAGACAGACAGACAGACAGACAGACAGACAGACAGACAGACAGACAGACAGACAGACAGACAGACAGACAGACAGACAGACAGACAGACAGACAGACAGACAGACAGACAGACAGACAGACAGACAGACAGACAGACAGACAGACAGACAGACAGACAGACAGACAGACAGACAGACAGACAGACAGACAGACAGACAGACAGACAGACAGACAGACAGACAGACAGACAGACAGACAGACAGACAGACAGACAGACAGACAGACAGACAGACAGACAGACAGACAGACAGACAGACAGACAGACAGACAGACAGACAGACAGACAGACAGACAGACAGACAGACAGACAGACAGACAGACAGACAGACAGACAGACAGACAGACAGACAGACAGACAGACAGACAGACAGACAGACAGACAGACAGACAGACAGACAGACAGACAGACAGACAGACAGACAGACAGACAGACAGACAGACAGACAGACAGACAGACAGACAGACAGACAGACAGACAGACAGACAGACAGACAGACAGACAGACAGACAGACAGACAGACAGACAGACAGACAGACAATTCTTATTGGAGAAAGCATTGAAAGAGGTTCTTTTTATAGAATGGATTTGACGACAGTCAACTTTTTTTCTAGTAAAGTCCTTGGTGGTCTAGTGGCTAAGATCCAGCACTTTCACTGCTGTGGCCCGGGTTCGATTCCAGGTCAGGGAAACTGTTACACGCAGATAGAAAATTCCTCTTGAGGAATTGGAAAGAAAATTGAAAGATGTTCCTTTTTCTAGAATGGGTTTTCCGACAGTCAACTTTTTTCCTGTTCATTCCCTGATGGACTAGTGGCTAGGATCCAGCACTCTCACTGCTGTGGCCCGGGTTCGATTCCCGGCCAGGTCTATTATAATAGACGGAAAGACAGAAAATTCTTATTGGAGAAAGCATTGAAAGAGGTTCCTTTTTCTAGAATGGGTTTTCCGACAGTCAACTTTTTTTCTAGTAAAGTCCTTGGTGGTCTAGTGGCTAGGATCCAGCACTTTCACTGCTGTGGCCTGGGTTCGATTCCAGGTCAGGTCTATTATTATAGACGGAAAGACAGAAAATTCTTATTGGAGAAAGCATTGAAAGAGGTTCCTTTTATAGAATGGATTTGACGACAGTCAACTTTTTTTCTAGTAAAGTCCTTGGTGGTCTAGTGGCTAAGATCCAGCACTTTCAATGCTGTGGCCCGGGTTCGATTCCAGGTCAGGGAAACTGTTACACGCAGATAGAAAATTCCTCTTGAGGAATTGGAAAGAAAATTGAAAGATGTTCCTTTTTCTAGAATGGGTTTTCCGACAGTCAACTTTTTTCCTGTTCATTCCCTGATGGACTAGTGGCTAGGATCCAGCACTCTCACTGCTGTGGCCCGGGTTCGATTCCCGGTCAGGTCTATTATAATAGACGGAAAGACAGAAAATTCTTATTGGAGAAAGCATTGAAAGAGGTTCCTTTTTCTAGAATGGGTTTTCCGACAGTCAACTTTTTTTCTAGTAAAGTCCTTGGTGGTCTAGTGGCTAGGATCCAGCACTTTCACTGCTGTGGCCTGGGTTCGATTCCAGGTCAGGTCTATTATTATAGACGGAAAGACAGAAAATTCTTATTGGAGAAAGCATTGAAAGAGGTTCCTTTTATAGAATGGATTTGACGACAGTCAACTTTTTTCTAGTAAAGTCCTTGGTGGTCTAGTGGCTAGGATCCAGCACTCTCACTGCTGTGGCCCGGGTTTGATTCCCGGTCAGGGAAACTATGACAGACAGACAGACAGACAGACAGACAGACAGACAGACAGACAGACAGACAGACAGACAGACAGACAGACAGACAGACAGACAGACAGACAGACAGACAGACAGACAGACAGACAGACAGACAGACAGACAGACAGACAGACAGACAGACAGACAGACAGACAGACAGACAGACAGACAGACAGACAGACAGACAGACAGACAGACAGACAGACAGACAGACAGACAGACAGACAGACAGACAGACAGACAGACAGACAGACAGACAGACAGACAGACAGACAGACAGACAGACAGACAGACAGACAGACAGACAGACAGACAGACAGACAGACAGACAGACAGACAGACAGACAGACAGACAGACAGACAGACAGACAGACAGACAGACAGACAGACAGACAGACAGACAGACAGACAGACAGACAGACAGACAGACAGACAGACAGACAGACAGACAGACAGACAGACAGACAGACAGACAGACAGACAGACAGACAGACAGACAGACAGACAGACAGACAGACAGACAGACAGACAGACAGACAGACAGACAGACAGACAGACAGACAGACAGACAGACAGACAGACAGACAGACAGACAGACAGACAGACAGACAGACAGACAGACAGACAGACAGACAGACAGACAGACAGACAGACAGACAGACAGACAGACAGACAGACAGACAGACAGACAGACAGACAGACAGACAGACAGACAGACAGACAGACAGACAGACAGACAGACAGACAGACAGACAGACAGACAGACAGACAGACAGACAGACAGACAGACAGACAGACAGACAGACAGACAGACAGACAGACAGACAGACAGACAGACAGACAGACAGACAGACAGACAGACAGACAGACAGACAGACAGACAGACAGACAGACAGACAGACAGACAGACAGACAGACAGACAGACAGACAGACAGACAGACAGACAGACAGACAGACAGACAGACAGACAGACAGACAGACAGACAGACAGACAGACAGACAGACAGACAGACAGACAGACAGACAGACAGACAGACAGACAGACAGACAGACAGACAGACAGACAGACAGACAGACAGACAGACAGACAGACAGACAGACAGACAGACAGACAGACAGACAGACAGACAGACAGACAGACAGACAGACAGACAGACAGACAGACAGACAGACAGACAGACAGACAGACAGACAGACAGACAGACAGACAGACAGACAGACAGACAGACAGACAGACAGACAGACAGACAGACAGACAGACAGACAGACAGACAGACAGACAGACAGACAGACAG